>NC_134493.1:28159413-28196913 GCF_040206685.1 Ascaphus truei | reverse complement strand
GGGTTAAATCACAGAACCATTTATACCATTTGAAAAATAATTGATAACCCGTGTGCATTGTACGTCACTGTTTGTCTGTTATTAGCAGATCCCTCGTTTTCCTGTCCTGTTCCCGCTGAAGGTTTTGTTACATGATGCTGCAGATGGACATTAGCTGATGTGTCTCTGGGAATCCCCTCTCCCGGTCACACAGTTACACTCGGCTATAAGAGGAGAAAGCTCTGCAGCTCTTCCTCTGTCTCCTTTACATCTACAGCCTGAGAGTCCTCATCTTCTCTCCTCTGAGGACCGTCTCCCACTATACCCCTATCCCGAGTACCCCCTAATACTCCCATTCCCAGGCTCGGAACCCCCTAATACTCCCAGGCCCAATACCCCCTAATACTCCCATCATCCGGCTCAATACTCCCTAATACTCCCTGGCTTGTACCCCCTAATACTCCCAGGCCCAATATCCCATAATACCCTCCTCCCCAGGCCCAGTACTCCCAAATACCCCCCTCCCCATGCTCAGTACCCCCTAATACTCCCATCCCCAGGCTCGGAACCCCCTAATTCTCCCAGGCCCAATACCATTTAATACTCCCAGGCCTAATACCCCCTAATACTCCCAGGCCCAATATCCCCTAATACCCTCCTCCCCAGGCCCAGGAGCCCCAAATACCCCCCTGCCCAAGTCCAGAACACCCAAATACCCCCCTCCCCAGGTCCAGTTCTTCCTACTACCCCCCTCCCCAGGCCAAGTACCCCCTACATTCCCCTTCCCAGGCCCAGTACCTCCTTATACTCCCCTCCCCAGGATCCCCTACATTCCCAGATCCACTACCCCCTGCATGCCCAGTACCCCCTTCCCCCCTCCCCCCCCCCCCAGGCCCAGTACCCCCTAATGCCTCCTCCCCAGACTCAGTATCCCCTCATACTCCCCGGGACATGCGAAACGGGAGAGCCCTGCAGGTGTGATCAGGGGAAGGGGAGGGCCTGGAAAGGGGGGGGGGGCACTTCAGGGGGAGCCTTGGGAAGGGGCGGGCTGCGCGGGGGTAGGGGGGAGCTGGGGAACTCTGTTCGGGGGGGCGCGGTTGGGGAAGGGGGGGACTCTCCCATCCCATGAGACCTGTGGAAACATGACCCAGCTAACCTGCAGGAAGAGATCCCCAGCGGGTTCTGTATAATTACACTGTAAAGTGCTGCAGACTGTCCTACTATCAGTGTCCTGTACAGCAGCTAATAGTATCGTATGTGCAGCGGATTCACCGCTCCGCCAGTCCCATTTACCTGAGAATCGCCGGCTGCAGGAAGCTGGGGGACTACTTCCTCCTCCCGCTCTTCAGCTGTCCATGCCTGTGATACAGAGGATATAATGAGATGTATTCCTCACTCATACGCATTTCCTGGCGCTGTATGGGAGGTTTGAGGGTGTTGAACCCAAAATCCGTGGGCTACACAGATAAACCGTTCTAATGGAAACATTCTCACTACAAACTGTAGTGTTACATGTGCTAGACGTGTATACAGAGAGGGTGCGTGTGTAGTGAGAATGAGAGGGAGCACGTGTATATAACCATTAGTGTGTGTGTCGGAAAGTGTGTGTGTGTTACTGTCTGATTGTTACTGTTTGTGCGTGTGTATATAACCATTATTGTGAGTGTGTGGTATTGTCTGATAGTTACTTTGTGTGTTTGTAACCATTAGTGTGTGTGTTACTGTCTGATAGTTACTGTGTGTATGTGTGTTTGTAAAGCATAATGAGAAGTGTGAATTTGTGTTATATCACATAGTGTGTGTCTATGCTAAGCTGCCGTATTGTGGCTGTGTTTCTACAAGTGTATCAATCTGTTAGTGCGCATTTTAGTGTGAGTGCGAGAATATTACTGATTGCGCTTACTTTTTTAGGAGCAGGAATCTGTGTGTGTATGTATATGTGTGTATATATATATATATATGTGTGTGTATGTGTGTGTATATATGTATGATATATATATATATGTGTGTGTGTGTGTGTATATATGTATGTTATATATATATATCCAAAACATTGTGTCGATAATATAAATATATATATATACACACACACACACACACATATACTGTACACATACACACGTGTGTTTATGTGTATATATAGATATAAAAAGAAAAAGCAGGCACACCAGGGCTTTGCAAAAAAATAAATATATACAATACTATTGAATAGAAGTGATCAACGCTTTGGCTCTCTATGGGAGCCTCTCAACACACGGGGACCCCAGGTAGTCAGATCTCACCCCTATTTAATTCTGTTACATGCCACATCAGACTTTGTTTTGATGCATTCTAAGGTTGTCCTTTTATCAGATCTTACCCGGCGTCTCTCCATCTCGGGAAATGTTCGCTGCTTTAAAAATACAGTAGGATGATCCTCGCAATCTGAGACTCAAATACTTGGACAAAAAGATGTGGATTTGTCCTGAAGATGAAAAATAAACCCCCTGGTTATAAATATGATCCAAATGAGCGGTGAAATGTCTGAAATCTCTGCTGCGTCTCAGAAGAAACTTACCTGTCAGATCCACGCTGGATATGGCAGCAAGTGGTGGCACAGAACTCTGGCACAGAGCGGTGTGGCTGTAACCATGGAAGTCAGGTCGCAGGTAAACATGTATTTTTTGAAAATGGCAGTAGAATGCGAATGTGTCACATTCTGAGCTCAGCCCCTGAGCTGTTAGAGGTTTCCAGGTTGTGATAATGGGAGATCCATATTTATTTATTTATAAAATATTTTACCAGGAAGTAATACATTGAGAGTTACCTCTGGTTTTCAAGTATGTCCTGGGCACAGAGTTAAGACAAATAATACATGGTTACAAATACAGTTACATAAATGAACAGGGTATACATTATATACAAGACATTGCATGCACAGTTAAAGAAAATATATATTATGGGCGACTGAAACAGTTACAGACCAGATTAAAATGTGAGACAGCCTTAGATTTGAAAGAACTTAAACTGGTGGTGGATGTGAGAGTCTCTGGTAGGTTGTTCCAGTTTTGGGGTGCACGGTAAGAGAAGGAGGAACGGCCGGATACTTTGTTGAGCCTTGGGACCATGAACAGTCTTTTGGAGTCTGATCTCAGGTGATAAGTGCTGCATGTGGTAGGGGTGAGGAGCTTGTTCAGGTAGCTGGGTAGCTTGCCCATAAAGAATTTAAAGGCAAGACAGGAAAGGTGAACTTTGCGCCTAGACTCTAGTGATGACCAATCTAGTTCTTTGAGCATTTCGCAGTGATGTGTGTTGTAGTTGCATTGGAGAATAAAACGACAAATTTAATTGTAGAGGGTGTCAAGTTTGCTAAGGTGGGTTTGAGTTGCCGAGCCATATACTATGTCTCCATAGTCAATAATTGGCATTAACATCTGCTGTCCGATACGCTTTCTGACCAGCAGGCTTAGGGAGGATTTGTTCCTGTAAAGTACCCCTAGTTTGGCATAGGTCTTGGTTGTCAGGGTATCAATGTGCATCCCGAATGTTAAGTTGGAGTCAAACCATAAGCCCAGGTATTTAAAACTAGTGACAGGGGTTAGAGTGGTGTTAGCGTTGGTTCTAATCAGGAGCTCATTCGCTGGAAGCTTCAAAAATGTAGTCTTGGTCCCAAATACCATTGTTACAGTCTTGTCAGTGTTTAAAAACAGTCTGTTTTGGGAAATCCAGTTTTGGAGTTTCAAAAAGTCTGCAGAGGGTGGGGGTGGGGTTAGCTGCAGTTTTTACCTGCAGAGGGTGGGGGTGGGGTTAGCTGCAGAGGGTGGGGGGGTGGGGAGGTGGGTTTAGCTGCAGAGGATGAAATAAAAACATTCTTCGTAGAAGAATTTCCCTGAAGGAGTAGTTAATTCTACGAAACTAGTTGGATGTAACATTCTATTGCCTTATATCTGCTTACATTGGCCTTTGTCTATGTATTGGCCTGTCCTGTTTTTATTTCATCCTGTGTGCTGTTTTGGACACTTGTGAGAGACTTTGTAAGACTGTTCAAACTTCCCTATTGAATCCACCACTGCTGTGTAGACAGTGACGCCATTACACAGCGTCCCGCGACGGAGCGGCATCGTGGCACGCTGAGGGCACCCCAGCAAGCTGCGTTTTAACCTCTGTGCAGAGGATACACCTGCCGAGGTACAGGAGCAGCTTCATATCGGCCAGGAAGCAGGAGCGATTTCACCGAGCCCCAGTACCAGCTGCTGAACCTGGCTGCATGAAGGGAAATCCCCTTGGGAGTGAAAAGACTGACGTCCTGCCCCAGAATCAACGGAGCTGCAGCAGCAGAGGGAAGCAAGCACCTGAATCTACAGCTAACAACTGCCGAGTGGTAAACAGTGTGATACACACTACATGCCTTTTACCAACTTTTTTCATGTACGCAGATATATTACACCCTTTTTAATTTTATAATATATTGTTGAATTTGCTTCACTATTTGGCGTTGTGCGCTGTTTTCTTTTGTTTCCATTCGCTGCAGTAACATGCGCTGGGATACACAGAGGTATAAAACCAGTGCTGCAGTAACACGCACTGGGATACACAGAGGTATAAAACCAGCGCTGCAGTAACATGCTCTGGGATACGCGGGTATAAAACCAGCGCTGCAGTAACATGCACTGGGATACACAGAGGTATAAAACCAGTGCTGCAGTAACATGCACTGGGATACACAGAGGTATAAAACCAGCGCTGCAGTAACATGCACTGGGATACACAGAGGTATTAAACCAGCGCTGCAGTAACATGCGCTGGGATACACAGAGATATAAAACCAGCGCTGCAGTAACATGCACTGGGATGCACAGATGTATAAAACCAGCACTGCAGTAACATGCACTGGGATACACAGAGGTATAAAACCAGCGCTGCAGTAACATGCACTGGGATACACAGAGGTATAAAACCAGCGCTGCAGTAACATGCACTGGGATACACAGAGGTATAAAACCAGCGCTGCAGTAACACGCACTGGGATACACAGAGGTATAAAACCAGCGCTGCAGTAACATGCACTGGGATACATAGAGGTATAAAACCAGTGCTGCAGTAACATGCACTGGGATACACAGGGGTATAAAACCAGTGCTGCAGTAACACGCACTGGGATACACAGAGGTATAAAACCAGTGCTGCAGTAACAGGCACTGGGATACACAGGGGTATAAAACCAGTGCTGCAGTAACATGCACTGGGATACACAGGGGTATAAAACCAGTGCTGCAGTAACACGCACTGGGATACACAGAGGTATAAAACGAGTGCTGCAGTAACACGCACTGGGATACACAGGGGTATAAAACCAGTGCTGCAGTAACATGCACTGGGATACACAGGGGTATAAAACCAGTGCTGCAGTAACACGCACTGGGATACACAGAGGTATAAAACGAGTGCTGCAGTAACACGCACTGGGATACACGGGTATAAAACCAGTGCTGCAGTAACACGCACTGAGATACACAGGGGTATAAAACCAGTGCTGCAGTAACACGCACTGAGATACACAGGGGTATAAAACCAGTGCTGCAGTAACATGCACTGGGATACACAGAGGTATAAAACCAGTGCTGCAGTAACACGCACTGGGATACACAGAGGTATAAAACCAGTGCTGCAGTAACACGCACTGGGATACACAGGGGTATAAAACCAGTGCTGCAGTAACACGCACTGGGATACACGGGTATAAAACCAGTGCTGCAGTAACACGCACTGAGATACACAGGGGTATAAAACCAGTGCTGCAGTAACACGCACTGGGATACACAGAGGTATAAAACCAGTGCTGCAGTAACACGCACTGGG
This sequence comes from Ascaphus truei, assembly GCF_040206685.1. Lineage (NCBI taxonomy): Eukaryota > Metazoa > Chordata > Amphibia > Anura > Ascaphidae > Ascaphus > Ascaphus truei. The sequence continues at coordinate 28,191,096 of NC_134493.1, read as the reverse complement.
ATACACAGAGGTATAAAACCAGTGCTGCAGTAACACGCACTGGGATACACAGGGGTATAAAACCAGTGCTGCAGTAACACGCACTGGGATACACAGAGGTATAAAACCAGTGCTGCAGTAACACGCACTGGGATACACAGGGGTATAAAACCAGTGCTGCAGTAACACGCACTGGGATACACAGGGGTATAAAACCAGTGCTGCAGTAACACGCACTGGGATACACAGAGGTATAAAACCAGTGCTGCAGTAACACGCACCGGGAAACACAGGGGTATAAAACCAGTGCTGCAGTAACACGCACCGGGATACACAGAGGTATAAAACCAGCGCTGCAGTAACACGCACTGGGATACACAGAGGTATAAAACCAGCGCTGCAGTAACATGCACTGGGGTACACAGAGGTATAAAACCAGCGCTGCAGTAACATGCGCTGGGATACACAGAGGTATAAAACCAGCGCTGCAGTAACATGCGCTGGGATACACAGAGGTATAAAACCAGTGCTGCAGTAACACGCACTGGGATACACAGAGGTATAAAAACCAGCGCTGCAGTAACATGCACTGGGATACACACGGGTATAAAACCAGCGCTGCAGTAACACGCACTGGGATACACACAAGTATAAAACCAGCGCTGCAGTAACATGCACTGGGATACACACGGGTATAAAACCAGTGCTGCAGTAACATGCGCTGGGATACACAGAGGTATAAAACCAGCGCTGCAGTAACATGCGCTGGGATACACAGAGGTATAAAACCAGCGCTGCAGTAACATGCGCTGGGATACACAGAGGTATAAAACCAGCGCTGCAGTAACATTCACTGGGATGCACAGATGTATAAAACCAGCACTGCAGTAACATGCACTGGGATACACAGAGGTATAAAACCAGCGCTGCAGTAACATGCACTGGGATACACAGAGGTATAAAACCAGCGCTGCAGTAACATGCACTGGGATACATAGAGGTATAAAACCAGTGCTGCAGTAACATGCACTGGGATACACAGGGGTATAAAACCAGTGCTGCAGTAACACGCACTGGGATACACAGAGGTATAAAACCAGTGCTGCAGTAACAGGCACTGGGATACACAGGGGTATAAAACCAGTGCTGCAGTAACATGCACTGGGATACACAGGGGTATAAAACCAGTGCTGCAGTAACACGCATTGGGATACACAGAGGTATAAAACGAGTGCTGCAGTAACACGCATTGGGATACAGAGGGGTATAAAACCAGTGCTGCAGTAACACGCATTGGGATACACCGGGGTATAAAACCAGTGCTGCAGTAACACGCACTGGGATACACAGGGGTATAAAACCAGTGCTGCAGTAACGCACTGGGATACACAGAGGTATAAAACGAGTGCTGTAGTAACACGCACTGGGATACACGGGTATAAAACCAGTGCTGCAGTAACACGCACTGGGATACACGGGTATAAAACCAGTGCTGCAGTAACACGCACTGGGATACACAGAGGTATAAAACCAGCGCTGCAGTAACGCACTGGGATACACAGAGGTATAAAACGAGTGCTGCAGTAACACGCACTGGGATACACGGGTATAAAACCAGTGCTGCAGTAACACGCACTGGGATACACGGGTATAAAACCAGTGCTGCAGTAACACGCACTGAGATACACAGGGGTATAAAACCAGTGCTGCAGTAACATGCACTGGGATACACAGAGGTATAAAACCAGCGCTGCAGTAACATGCTCTGAGATACACAGAGGTATAAAACCAGTGCTGCAGTAACACGCACTGGGATACACAGGGGTATAAAACCAGCGCTGCAGTAACATGCACTGGGATACACAGAGGTATAAAACCAGTGCTGCAGTAACACGCACTGGGATACACAGGGGTATAAAACCAGTGCTGCAGTAACACGCACTGGGATACACAGGGGTATAAAACCAGTGCTAGTAATAAAGAGTATACCCCTAAACCTGTCCAGTTCATTTCACCCAAACCCAAAAGAGGAGACAGACGGATTAAGGCTAATCAATCTAACAAACCTGATACTCCAGTTGTCCAATTGGATAAAGAGATTGACTGTATCTTTGAACAGTACCATCAGAGTAACAGGTACCAACCACTAGTCGAGTTCGAGCAAGAACAAAATAGTTCCACCCAGACTAGGGAAGATAAACCTACATTTTCTTTTTTAGACTGGAGGAAGACACGAGAGCAACAGAACGCCAGAGAAGCAATAAAAGATCTGCTAGGGAAAGAAGGGACGTCAAGAGACAGAAAAAGAAAGAACACACTAGAGGAAAGAGAGGAGGCAGAAAGAATAGGGAAACAACTCAGACGGTAACTTCTACATACACCAATATATTTAACATCAGTCAACAACCCATATCCCTTAAAGAAAAAGAAGTACTCTCTAAAGGGCTGTCGTTTGCACCAGTTGTAGGCCCCAATAGCTTTCAACTGTACGTCGATGTGCAGCGATTTGTGAGGAAGCTGTGCCTCAAGAAATACTTTGTCAGAGACGCAGTGTCCCATTTGGACAGTAATACCAATCTCCCTATTAATTCTGCATCCACAATCACAAGCAAATTTAAAAAACCCTCCACTTTCTTTCCCAGGTTTGCTGGTGGACCATTTGTTAATGCATTTGCGCAAATGGTCACCGACGACTTGGAACAGCAAAGTCGAAATTACAAAATAAAAAGGCATATTCTTAGTATGGAGGAGAAACATTTGCTACGGGCACTTGGAGAAAATGGCTCAATTGTTATGAAACCGGCTGACAAGGGAGGGGGGTTGGTGATTATGGACAAATCCTATTATCTCCAGGAGACAATGCGTATCCTTGGAGATGTCTCTACTTACCAACCCCTCGCCCTTAATCCCACTGTCACTTACCAACAACAATTATTGGATTTTCTAAATATGGGCCTTGACCAAAATGCAATTACCAAACAAGAATTTGAATTTTTATATAATCAATTTCCAATCATTCCCATTTTCTATATAATACCTAAAATTCATAAAAATTTACAGCAGCCGCCGGGCCGTCCTATCGTATCGGGCATCCGGTCCCTCACATCACATCTATCACAGTTCATAGATCATCATTTGCAACCGTACGTTGTTAAACTTCCCTCATTCCTTAGGGATACCACCCACATGCTGCAGACCCTAAAGGACATTCAATGGAAGCCACATTATTATTTAGTTACAGCTGATGTCACATCACTATATACTGTTATCGACCATGTCCAGGGTTGTGAGGCTGTCGGCCATTTTTTGGATAATGATCCTTCTATGACACCATCACTTAAAACATTTCTTATTTCTGGCATTCAATTTATACTTTCACACAATTATTTTAATTTTAATAATTTATATTATTTACAGGTATGTGGCACCGCCATGGGTACCAGGTTTGCTCCTAGTTATGCTAATTTATTTATGGGCAGCTGGGAGAACGAATCCATCTGGTCCGGCTGCCCTTACGGAGCAGACCTGGTACTATGGCGGCGCTACATCGATGATATTATTTTTATTTGGTCAGGGTCACTACAGCAATTACACCTATTCCAAGAATACATGAACAACAATTCGTATAATTTAAAATTTTCGTTTGTTTCAAGTAATGTTTCTATAGAATTTTTGGATTTAGTTATATATATCTCTAACAACACTTTACATACCAAAACTCACTTTAAGAAGGTTCAAGCGAACAATTATCTACATGCCGATAGCCATCACAGCCCTGCATGGATCGATAACATTCCTAAAGGACAATTCATCAGACTAAAACGAAATAGCTCCACTTTAGACGCATTCCAAAATCAGGCACAGGATCTTAGGAACAGATTCATTGACAGGAAATATTCACCTAATCACCTTGACAATATTATATCAGAGGTTGAGGTTTTGGAAAGATCAACACTTTTAGAGTATAAACCTAAACCATCCAATTCACAAATGCAAATACCATTCATTACTCAATTCAATCAGATGGCACCTGGGATAAAGAAAACCATTCGGAAATATTGGCCAATCTTGAGAAAAGATACAGATTTGGCACAAATACTGCCTTCAAAACCAAAAATCATATTCACAAAGGCAGCCAACATAGGCCAAAGGTTGGCCCCAAGCTGTCCACTTAAATCCAATGGTCAGCAAAATAAAATCAAAAACAAAAATGCCATTAAGGGTTACTACACATGTAATACATGCACAGCATGTAAATTCAGCTCCAAACAATTATGCTTTACTTCAACAAAAACACGGAAGAAGTATACTATCCAACAGCACATCACATGTAATAGCACTAATATTATTTACCTCCTTGAATGTCCCTGTGGTCTGCAGTATGTGGGTATGACCACCAGACCTATCAAACGACGGTTCTATGAACATATCTACAATATCAAAAAAGGTCTAGAGTCCCATAGTGTGTCGAGCCATTTCCTTCATGTGCACGGTAAAGATCCTAAAGGTCTAATATGTGTAGCCATAGAGGCTGTTATACCTAACTGGCGTGGAGGGGATAAGACAAGCATGTTAGGTAAGAGAGAATCCTTTTGGATTTACGAACTACAAACTTTAGCACCGTCTGGACTCAATATAGAATTTGACCTGAAGCCGTTCCTTCTTGACAGATGAGATAACCAGTCTCCTGGGCTGACAATGTAATCGCTGCAATGTACTGTAACCTGTGGTTCATTCCATTTTATGGTAAGGTCCGGGCATTCATAATGAGGATGGTTCAATAAGTAGGTAGTAATCACCATCACCTTTCTATTATTATTATATTATAATATTTATCATAATTTTATTATAATACTATACAACATATTTTAATTACTTATTTTCACCCAACACCATTCTTAGATGGTTATATTTCCTTTAACACTATTAATTTCCACTTCCAATACGTATCACTCTTATTTCCATCAGAAAGGTACATTTTCACCATCACTAATAACTTTCACTTTCAATTATTTATTATTCCTATATACAGTATTAGTTCACTTTAGGGATCATATTTGTGGTATATACTATCCCCTAGAAGGTCAAGTTCTGCTCAGCATACTTCTACATATCCCTAGCTTGGCCAGGTCTTAGCAATTTGAGATACGAATAATAGGGTTAATAATCTTTTTTTTTTTTTTTTTTATATATTTTTTGTTAATCATATTTTTTGTTAAGCATTTTGTTTTATTCATATGTATACTATTAAATTTCTTTTCCTATCCATGAGGATATATAGGTATCAGATACACATCTGTATTTTATGTATTGCACTAATTGTTATATTCTTTTATTTCCTTTATATATGTTTTTTCTCTGCTGTATGTCATGTCCATGAGTGTCCACACGCTGAGTGTCCCAGTCCTTTCATCTGCGCATGATCAAGATCACAAGGATGCACTGTCTCTTTAAACCGGGACTATATATTTCGGGACTTACAGGGACTACTTTTCATTACTTTTAACCCCTGAGGAAGAAAGCAAGACTTTCGAAACGCGTAGGGTGGTTCTGTGAGGTCCCCACTACTCGGGTGTGAGTGCTGTACCCTTCCGAAGCTGGGAGCTGTGAGCTGTGGGAAAGCACATGCTGGCGTAGGAATATCCAACATTTCAGCATTGCTGTGTTTGGTGCACGTGGTGCGGGCAGACCAGGAAGTATCTCTGTGTGTGGTCCTGGAGCTTCTGCAGTGCTGGGAGAGGACTGAGGCAGACGCAGCTAGCTGGAAAAACCTGTCCCTGCCAATAATAGACTCCTCGTCTGAGCCCAGGTGTTAACAACAGCAACAGCAGCAGCAGCAGCAGCAGCAGCAGCTATCCATAAGAGGGGATACTCTTTGAATTATCCATTGCCTGATTACATCCTGTTTTCGGTAAGCAGGTACCAACACCCGAGTTGGAGAATCTTGCTTGAACCTAATATATGTTTTTATGTACTATTTTATGTGTAATAAGTGTATTTTAAGATATTAATGATATGCCATATTAAATGCCATTGTGAGTAGTTACCTGTTGTTCTCAGCGTTTGTTAAGTGTTGTTTGTTTATGTATGAGTATGTTTTACAGTATTATGCTATGATTTGATTTCTTTGTATATTTACATGTTTACCCTTACCACGTGGAGCATCCAATCGGACGGGCGATTTCCGTGGCTCTGGTTGTATATTTTATAATATATATTTTATAATATCTATTAGAATTGCTTTGATCATTACAGTGTTGAGCGCCACTGATATAACTTCTTTTCCACTTCTATAGCCTGACTAGGGGTCAGGGTTATATCACCGGCTGCCAGCTCACTGTGGGATATAGCGCTACCTATTTGTTTTTTCTACAGTAACACGCACTGGGATACACAGGGGTATAAAACCAGTGCTGCAGTAACACGCACTGGGATACACGGGTATAAAACCAGTGCTGCAGTAACACGCACTGAGATACACAGGGGTATAAAACCAGTGCTGCAGTAACACGCACTGGGATACACAGAGGTATAAAACCAGTGCTGCAGTAACACGCACTGGGATACACAGAGGTATAAAACCAGTGCTGCAGTAACACGCACTGGGATACACAGGGGTATAAAACCAGTGCTGCAGTAACACGCACTGGGATACACAGAGGTATAAAACCAGAGCTGCAGTAACATGCGCTGGGATACACAGAGGTATAAAACCAGCGCTGCAGTAACATGCGCTGGGATACACAGAGGTATAAAACCAGTGCTGCAGTAACATGCGCTGGGATACACAGAGGTATAAAACCAGCGCTGCAGTAACATGCGCTGGGATACACAGAGGTATAAAACCAGTGCTGCAGTAACACGCACTGGGATACACAGAGGTATAAAAACCAGCGCTGCAGTAACATGCACTGGGATACACACGGGTATAAAACCAGCGCTGCAGTAACACGCACTGGGATACACAGAGGTATAAAACCAGCGCTGCAGTAACATGCACTGGGATACACACGGGTATAAAACCAGTGCTGCAGTAACATGCGCTGGGATACACAGAGGTATAAAACCAGCGCTGCAGTAACATGCGCTGGGATACACAGAGGTATAAAACCAGCGCTGCAGTAACATGCGCTGGGATACACAGAGGTATAAAACCAGCGCTGCAGTAACATTCACTGGGATGCACAGATGTATAAAACCAGCACTGCAGTAACATGCACTGGGATACACAGAGGTATAAAACCAGCGCTGCAGTAACATGCACTGGGATACACAGAGGTATAAAACCAGCGCTGCAGTAACATGCACTGGGATACACAGAGGTATAAAACCAGCGCTGCAGTAACATGCACTGGGATACATAGAGGTATAAAACCAGTGCTGCAGTAACATGCACTGGGATACACAGGGGTATAAAACCAGTGCTGCAGTAACACGCACTGGGATACACAGAGGTATAAAACCAGTGCTGCAGTAACATGCACTGGGATACACAGAGGTATAAAACCAGTGCTGCAGTAACAGGCACTGGGATACACAGGGGTATAAAACCAGTGCTGCAGTAACACGCACTGGGATACACGGGTATAAAACCAGTGCTGCAGTAACACGCACTGGGATACACAGGGGTATAAAACCAGTGCTGCAGTAACACGCACTGAGATACACAGGGGTATAAAACCAGTGCTGCAGTAACATGCACTGTGATACACAGAGGTATAAAACCAGCGCTGCAGTAACATGCGCTGGGATACACAGAGGTATAAAACCAGTGCTGCAGTAACATGCACTGGGATACACAGGGGTATAAAACCAGTGCTAGTAATAAAGAGTATACCCCTAAACCTGTCCAGTTCATGTCACCCAAACCCAAAAGAGGAGACAGACGGATTAAGGCTAATCAATCTAACAAACCTGATACTCCAGTTGTCCAATTGGATAAAGAGATTGACTGTATCTTTGAACAGTACCATCAGAGTAACAGGTACCAACCACTAGTCGAGTTCGAGCAAGAACAAAATAGTTCCACCCAGACTAGGGAAGATAAACCTACATTTTCTTTTTTAGACTGGAGGAAGACACGAGAGCAACAGAACGCCAGAGAAGCAATAAAAGATCTGCTAGGGAAAGAAGGGACGTCAAGAGACAGAAAAAGAAAGAACACACTAGAGGAAAGAGAGGAGGCAGAAAGAATAGGGAAACAACTCAGACGGTAACTTCTACATACACCAATATATTTAACATCAGTCAACAACCCATATCCCTTAAAGAAAAAGAAGTACTCTCTAAAGGGCTGTCGTTTGCACCAGTTGTAGGCCCCAATAGCTTTCAACTGTACGTCGATGTGCAGCGATTTGTGAGGAAGCTGTGCCTCAAGAAATACTTTGTCAGAGACGCAGTGTCCCATTTGGACAGTAATACCAATCTCCCTATTAATTCTGCATCCACAATCACAAGCAAATTTAAAAAACCCTCCACTTTCTTTCCCAGGTTTGCTGGTGGACCATTTGTTAATGCATTTGCGCAAATGGTCACCGACGACTTGGAACAGCAAAGTCGAAATTACAAAATAAAAAGGCATAATCTTAGTATGGAGGAGAAACATTTGCTACGGGCACTTGGAGAAAATGGCTCAATTGTTATGAAACCGGCTGACAAGGGAGGGGGGTTGGTGATTATGGACAAATCCTATTATCTCCAGGAGACAATGCGTATCCTTGGAGATGTCTCTACTTACCAACCCCTCGCCCTTAATCCCACTGTCACTTACCAACAACAATTATTGGATTTTCTAAATATGGGCCTTGACCAAAATGCCATTACCAAACAAGAATTTGAATTTTTATATAATCAATTTCCAATCATTCCCATTTTCTATATAATACCTAAAATTCATAAAAATTTACAGCAGCCGCCGGGCCGTCCTATCGTATCGGGCATCCGGTCCCTCACATCACATCTATCACAGTTCATAGATCATCATTTGCAACCGTACGTTGTTAAACTTCCCTCATTCCTTAGGGATACCACCCACATGCTGCAGACCCTAAAGGACATTCAATGGAAGCCACATTATTATTTAGTTACAGCTGATGTCACATCACTATATACTGTTATCGACCATGTCCAGGGTTGTTAGGCTGTCGGCCATTTTTTGGATAATGATCCTTCTATGACACCATCACTTAAAACATTTCTTATTTCTGGCATTCAATTTATACTTTCACACAATTATTTTAATTTTAATAATTTATATTATTTACAGGTATGTGGCACCGCCATGGGTACCAGGTTTGCTCCTAGTTATGCTAATTTATTTATGGGCAGCTGGGAGAACGAATCCATCTGGTCCGGCTGCCCTTACGGAGCAGACCTGGTACTATGGCGGCGCTACATCGATGATATTATTTTTATTTGGTCAGGGTCACTACAGCAATTACACCTATTCCAAGAATACATGAACAACAATTCGTATAATTTAAAATTTTCGTTTGTTTCAAGTAATGTTTCTATAGAATTTTTGGATTTAGTTATATATATCTCTAACAACACTTTACATACCAAAACTCACTTTAAGAAGGTTCAAGCGAACAATTATCTACATGCCGATAGCCATCACAGCCCTGCATGGATCGATAACATTCCTAAAGGACAATTCATCAGACTAAAATGAAATAGCTCCACTTTAGACGCATTCCAAAATCAGGCACAGGATCTTAGGAACAGATTCATTGACAGGAAATATTCACCTAATCACCTTGACAATATTATATCAGAGGTTGAGGTTTTGGAAAGATCAACACTTTTAGAGTATAAACCTAAACCATCCAATACACAAATGCAAATACCATTCATTACTCAATTCAATCAGATGGCACCTGGGATAAAGAAAACCATTCGGAAATATTGGCCAATCTTGAGAAAAGATACAGATTTGGCACAAATACTGCCTTCAAAACCAAAAATCATATTCACAAAGGCAGCCAACATAGGCCAAAGGTTGGCCCCAAGCTGTCCACTTAAATCCAATGGTCAGCAAAATAAAATCAAAAACAAAAATGCCATTAAGGGTTACTACACATGTAATACATGCACAGCATGTAAATTCAGCTCCAAACAATTATGCTTTACTTCAACAAAAACACGGAAGAAGTATACTATCCAACAGCACATCACATGTAATAGCACTAATATTATTTACCTCCTTGAATGTCCCTGTGGTCTGCAGTATGTGGGTATGACCACCAGACCTATCAAACGACGGTTCTATGAACATATCTACAATATCAAAAAAGGTCTAGAGTCCCATAGTGTGTCGAGCCATTTCCTTCATGTGCACGGTAAAGATCCTAAAGGTCTAATATGTGTAGCCATAGAGGCTGTTATACCTAACTGGCGTGGAGGGGATAAGACAAGCATGTTAGGTAAGAGAGAATCCTTTTGGATTTACGAACTACAAACTTTAGCACCGTCTGGACTCAATATAGAATTTGACCTGAAGCCGTTCCTTCTTGACAGATGAGATAACCAGTCTCCTGGGCTGACAATGTAATCGCTGCAATGTACTGTAACCTGTGGTTCATTCCATTTTATGGTAAGGTCCGGGCATTCATAATGAGGATGGTTCAATAAGTAGGTAGTAATCACCATCACCTTTCTATTATTATTATATTATAATATTTATCATAATTTTATTATAATACTATACAACATATTTTAATTACTTATTTTCACCCAACACCATTCTTAGATGGTTATATTTCCTTTAACACTATTAATTTCCACTTCCAATACGTATCACTCTTATTTCCATCAGAAAGGTACATTTTCACCATCACTAATAACTTTCACTTTCAATTATTTATTATTCCTATATTCAATATACACTCACTTATAAACTTCAAAGTATAGATATATACACAGTATTAGTTCACTTTAGGGATCATATTTGTGGTATATACTATCCCCTAGAAGGTCAAGTTCTGCTCAGCATACTTCTACATATCCCTAGCTTGGCCGGGTCTTAGCAATTTGAGATACGAATAATAGGGTTAATAATCTTTTTTTTTTTTTTTTTTTATATATTTTTTGTTAATCATATTTTTTGTTAAGCATTTTGTTTTATTCATATGTATACTATTAAATTTCTTTTCCTATCCATGAGGATATATAGGTATCAGATACACATCTGTATTTTATGTATTGCACTAATTGTTATATTCTTTTATTTCCTTTATATATGTTTTTTCTCTGCTGTATGTCATGTCCATGAGTGTCCACACGCTGTGTCCCAGTCCTTTCATCTGCGCATGATCAAGATCACAAGGATGCACTGTCTCTTTAAACCGGGACTATATATTTCGGGACTTACAGGGACTACTTTTCATTACTTTTAACCCCTGAGGAAGAAAGCAAGACTTTCGAAACGCGTAGGGTGGTTCTGTGAGGTCCCCACTACTCGGGTGTGAGTGCTGTACCCTTCCGAAGCTGGGAGCTGTGAGCTGTGAGCTGTGGGAAAGCACATGCTGGCGTAGGAATATCCAACATTTCAGCATTGCTGTGTTTGGTGCACGTGGTGCGGGCAGACCAGGAAGTATCTCTGTGTGTGGTCCTGGAGCTTCTGCAGTGCTGGGAGAGGACTGAGGCAGACGCAGCTAGCTGGAAAAACCTGTCCCTGCCAATAATAGACTCCTCGTCTGAGCCCAGGTGTTAACAACAGCAGCAGCAGCAGCAGCAGCAGCAGCAGCAGCAGCAGCTATCCATAAGAGGGGATACTCTTTGAATTATCCATTGCCTGATTACATCCTGTTTTCGGTAAGCAGGTACCCCCACCCGAGTTGGAGAATCTTGCTTGAACCTAATATATGTTTTTATGTACTATTTTATGTGTAATAATTGTATTTTAAGATATTAATGATATGCCATATTAAATGCCATTGTGAGTAGTTACCTGTTGTTCTCAGCGTTTGTTAAGTGTTGTTTGTTTATGTATGAGTATGTTTTACAGTATTATGCTATGATTTGATTTCTTTGTATATTTACATGTTTACCCTTACCACGTGGAGCATCCAATCGGACGGGCGATTTCCGTGGCTCTGGTTGTATATTTTATAATATATATTTTATAATATCTATTAGAATTGCTTTGATCATTACAGTGTTGAGCGCCACTGATATAACTTCTTTTCCACTTCTATAGCCTGACTAGGGGTCAGGGTTATATCACCGGCTGCCAGCTCACTGTGGGATATAGCGCTACCTATTTGTTTTTTCTACAGTAACACGCACTGGGATACACAGGGGTATAAAACCAGTGCTGCAGTAACACGCACTGGGATACACGGGTATAAAACCAGTGCTGCAGTAACACGCACTGAGATACACAGGGGTATAAAACCAGTGCTGCAGTAACACGCACTGGGATACACAGAGGTATAAAACCAGTGCTGCAGTAACACGCACTGGGATACACAGAGGTATAAAACCAGTGCTGCAGTAACACGCACTGGGATACACAGGGGTATAAAACCAGTGCTGCAGTAACACGCACTGGGATACACAGAGGTATAAAACCAGTGCTGCAGTAACACGCACTGGGATACACAGGGGTATAAAACCAGTGCTGCAGTAACACGCACTGGGATACACGGGTATAAAACCAGTGCTGCAGTAACACGCACTGGGATACACGGGTATAAAACCAGTGCTGCAGTAACACGCACTGAGATACACAGGGGTATAAAACCAGTGCTGCAGTAACACGCACTGGGATACACAGAGGTATAAAACCAGTGCTGCAGTAACACGCACTGGGATACACAGAGGTATAAAACCAGTGCTGCAGTAACACGCACTGGGATACACAGGGGTATAAAACCAGTGCTGCAGTAACACGCACTGGGATACACAGAGGTATAAAACCAGTGCTGCAGTAACACGCACTGGGATACACAGGGGTATAAAACCAGTGCTGCAGTAACACGCACTGGGATACACAGGGGTATAAAACCAGTGCTGCAGTAACACGCACTGGGATACACAGAGGTATAAAACCAGTGCTGCAGTAACACGCACCGGGAAACACAGGGGTATAAAACCAGTGCTGCAGTAACACGCACCGGGATACACAGAGGTATAAAACCAGCGCTGCAGTAACACGCACTGGGATACACAGAGGTATAAAACCAGCGCTGCAGTAACATGCACTGGGGTACACAGAGGTATAAAACCAGCGCTGCAGTAACATGCGCTGGGATACACAGAGGTATAAAACCAGCGCTGCAGTAACACACACCGGGATACACAGAGGTATAAAACCAGTGCTGCAGTAACACGCACTGGGATACACAGGGGTATAAAACCAGCGCTGCAGTAACGCACTGGGATACACAGAGGTATAAAACCAGCGCTGCAGTAACATGCACCGGGATACACAGAGGTATAAAACCAGCGCTGCAGTAACATGCGCTGGGATACACAGAGGTATAAAACCAGCGCTGCAGTAACATGCACTGGGATACACAGAGGTATAAAACCAGCGCTGCAGTAACATGCACTGGGATACATAGAGCCAGCGCTGCAGTAACATGCACTGGGATACACAGAGATATAAAACCAGCGCTGCAGTAACATGCACTGGGATACACAGAGGTATAAAACCAGCGCTGCAGTAACATGCACTGGGATACACAGAGGTATAAAACCAGCGCTGCAGTAACATGCGCTGGGATACACAGAGGTATAAAACCAGTGCTGCAGTAACATGCACTGGGATACACAGAGGTATAAAACCAGCGCTGCAGTAACATGCACTGGGATACACAGAGGTATTAAACCAGTGCTGCAGTAACATGCGCTGGGATACACAGAGGTATAAAACCAGCGCTGCAGTAACATGCATTGGGGTACACAGAGGTATAAAACCAGCGCTGCAGTAACATGCACTGGGATACACAGAGGTATAAAACCAGCGCTGCAGGTGTATCCCAGTGCTGGTACTGTACTACTGCTGCTTTTATTTTTATGCTATAAAGGTTGTGTTCTCCTTACTATTTCCGCCCTGATTTCTTCTTTTCCTCATACAATATGTATAGAGATATAATAACACGCAGAGATATAATAATATGTATAGCTCTATTATAACACGTAGAATGATATAATAACACGCAGAGATATAATAACACGCACAGATATAATATTATGTATAGCGATATGATAACATGTAGAATGATATAATAACATGCAGAGATATAATAAGACACAGAGATATAATAACACGCACAGAGATATAATAGCACGCAGAGATATAATAACACACAGATATAATAACACACAGATATAATAACACACAGATATAATAAGACACAAAGAGATATAATAACACGCAGAGATATAATAAGACACAGAGATATAATAACACACAGATATAATAACACACAGATATAATAACACACAAAGAGATATAATAACACGCAGAGATATAATAAGACACAGAGATATAATAAGACACAGAGATATAATAACACACAGATATAATAAGACACAAAGAGATATAATAACACGCAGAGATATAATAACACGCAGAGATATAATAATATGTATAGCGATATGATAACACGTAGAATGATATAATAAGACACAGAGATATAATAAGACAGAGAGATATAATAACACGCAGAGCGATATAATAACACGCAGAGATATAACAACACGCACAGAGATATAATAACACGCAGAGATATAATAACACGCAGAAATATAATAACATGCAGAGATATAATAAAACGCGCAGAGATATAATAACATGCAGAGATATAATAAAACGCGCAGAGATATAATAACACGCAGAGATATAATAACATGCAGAGCGATATGATTGTATTGTATTGTATAAAGACATACAATACAATATGATAGCACGTAGAATGATATAATAAGACGCAGAGAGATATAATTACACACAGATATAATAATACGCAGAGGAATGCCATCCCACTGTCTCCGTACGTTCTTCCTACTTACCAATTCGATTGTAAGCTCCTCGGAGCAGGGACTCCTCTTCCTAAATGTTACTTTTATGTCTGAAGCACTTATTCCCATGACCTATTATTTGTATTATTTGTTATTTATGACTGTCGCGTATTACTACTGTGAAGCGCTATGTACATTAATGGCGCGATATAAATAAAGACATACAATACAATAAAGAGGTGTAAATGGCCTGGTCTCCTGTGACATTGAACATTGGCCTTCCTCTGTTTCTTTACCTGTTAGATACCTTTGTGGGGAATAAAATACATTACAGATCAGAGGGGCTTCCTGATTGCACGTGTGCTTTGGCAGAAGTGTATATGTGACCCTATAAATCTCCCTCACACCCGGCTTGGCAGTGTGACACTAGTGCAGCGTCCTGGGGAAGAATTACTGAGCTGTTAGCAATAGATACAACGGATAGAAAAGACACTACACATAGGTTGGATTAAAGAGGGTATTTTATTTAAATAATGCATCTCTTTGCTGGTAGGGGCCTGCAGCACATTGCAGAGCGATATAGTAACACGCAGAGCAATGCACTGCAGGCCCCTCCAGCAGCACAGTGATCCAGAGGAAGGCGAAACATAACCCCAGGTGTGTTGTGGGGGGAAAAAATTCCTTCCTGACCCCATTAAATGGCGATCGGATCATCCCTGGATCACTGCGCATCAATTACCCTACGCTCATTTAATCCCCCGACACACACACAACCCCCCCAAATACAGATAAACCCCAACCCCCCCCAAATACATATAAACCCCAACCCCCCCAAATACATATAAACCTCAACCCCCCCAAATACATATAAAACCCAACCCCCCCCCCAATACATATAAACCCCAACCCCCCCAAATACAGATAAACCCCAACCCCCCCCAAATACATATAAACCTCAACCCCCCCAAATACATATAAATACCAACCCCCCAAATACAGATAAACCCCAACCCCCCCCCAATACATATAAACCCCAGCCCCCCCAAATACAGATAAACCACAACCCCCCCAATACATATAAACCCCAACCCCCCCAAATACATATAAACCCCAACCCCCCCAAATACATATAAACCCCAACCCCCCCAAATACATATAAACCCCAACCCCCCCAATATATATAACCCCCAACCCCCCCAAATACATATAACCCCCAACCCCCCCAAATACATATAAACCCCAACACCCCCAAATACATATAAACCCCAACCCCCCAAATACATATAAACCCCAACCCCCCAAATACATATAAACCCCAACCCCCCAAATACATATAAACCCCAACCCCTCCAAATACATATAAACCCCAACCCCCCCAAATACATATAACCCCCAACCCCCCAAATACATATAAACCCCAACCCCCCAAATACATATAAACCCCAACCCCCCAAATACATATAAACCCCAACCCCTCCAAATACATATAAACCCCCAACCCTCCCCCAATACATATAAACCCCAACCCCCCCAAATACATATAAACCCCAACCCCCCCAAATACATATAAACCCCAACCCCCCCAAATACATATAAACCCCAACCCCCCCAAATACATATAAACCCCCAACCCCCCCAAATACATATAAACCCCAACCCCCCCCAAATACATATAAACCCCAACCCCCCCAAATACATATAAACCCCCAACCCCCCCAAATACATATAAACCCCAACCCCCCCAAATACATATAAACCCCAACCCCCAATACATATAAACCCCAACCCCCCCAATACATATAAACCCCAACACATACATATAACACACATATACACATATAACACACTTATACACATATACACACTTATACACACACACACACGCACACACACACACACACACACACACACACATATATACACACATATACATACATATACATACATATACACACACACACACACATGCACACACACACACACACACACACACACACACACACACACACACACACACACACACACACACACACACACATATACATATATACATATACACACACACACACATATACACACACACACGCCGGTGGGGGCGATGGGATTACAGCCGGTAGGAGCGAGGAGGAGGACAGGGCTGAGAGGGGAGAGGATGGGGCCGAGAGAGATGGGGGAGAGGGAGACGAGCAAAAAAAGGAGGGGGGGGGGGCACAGTTTGTGATATAATTTTTTTTCTAAATATTTTTAAATGTGCCCCTTCCTGTCACCCAGCCCGTCCTGCAGCCCTCCTGCTATTGTCTGCCTCTCCAACGCTGGATCCATCTTCTCAGGGAACCCAGAATGCTCCTGTTCCCTGGCCCCTGTGCTACACGTGGCTGGGGTCTTCTGCTCAGCCATGGGAAGGGGAAGCAGCACTTCCCTGCAACCCTCTCCTCCTCTTCCTCCTCCCACACTGTACCCCCATCATCATCATCATCCGAATCATCATCATCCCTCGCCTCCTCTTCCTCCTCCCACACCGTACCCCCATCATCATCATCACCCGAATCATCATCATCCCTCGCCTCCTCTTCCTCCTCCCACACCGTATCCCAATCATCATCATCATCCGAATCATCATCATCCCTCGCCTCCTCTTCCTCCTCCCACACCGTACCCCCATCATCATCATCATCCGAATCATCATCATCCCTCGCCTCCTCTTCCTCCTCCCACACCGTGTCCCCATCATCATCATCATCATCATCATCCCTCGCCTCCTCTTTCTCCTCCCACACCGTGTCCCCATCATCATCACCATCATCATCCCTCGCCTCCTCTTCCTCCTCGCACACCATACCCCCATCATCATCATCATCCTTATCATCATCATCCCACACCTCCTCTTCCTCCTCGCACACCGTACCCCCATCATCATCATCATCCTTATCATCATCAATCCACACCTCCTCTTCCTCCTCCCACACCGTATCCCAATCATCATCATCCCACTCACACACCTCCCCCTCCTGACACACCCATTCCTCCTCCTCCGTAGATATGCTGGCTCCTGGGCTGCTGCTGCAGGGCGAATCAGACGGTGAGAGTACGAACGGCTCCACCACCGTGTACTCAATCACAGTGTACTCCACCATCTTCTCCACCACAGTGTACTCCACCACCTCCTCCTCCCACACCCACTCCTCCTCCGTAGATATGCTGGCTCCTGGGCTGCTGCTGCAGGGCGAATCAGACGGTGAGAGTACGAACGGCTGCACCGCCGTGTACTCCACCACCTGCAGGAGATACAACGTGTTTGTAACCAGCGGCAGTGATACTCTGTATCGCAAGAGCTCCTGTGCCACATGGGGCAGGAAACGCATCGCCGAGCAAAATAACACGCACAGCAAAGCCTTTGCTTGCCTCTCTGGCACTGAAGGGGTTAAATCACAGAACCATTTATACCATTTGAAAAATAATTGATAAACCGTGGGCATTGTATTGTCTGTTATTAGCGGATCCCTCATTTTCCTGTCCTGTTCCCGCTGAAGGTTTTGTTACATGATGCTGCAGATGGACATTAGCTGATGTGTCTCTGGGAATCCCCTCTCCCGGTCACACAGTTACACTCGGCTATAAGAGGAGAAAGCTCTGCACCTCTTCATCTGTCTCCTTTACATCTACAGCCCGAGAGTCCTCATCTTCTCTCCTCTGAGGACCGTCTCCCACTATACCCCTATCCCGAGTACCCCTAATACTCCCAGGCCCAGTACCCCCTAATACTCCCATTCCCAGGCTCGGAACCCCCTAATACTCCCAGGCCCAATACCCCCTAATACTCCCATCACCCGGCTCAATACCCCCTAATACTCCCTGGCTTGTACCCCCTAATACTCCCAGGCCCAATATCCCCTAATACCCTCCTCCCCAGGCCCAGTACTCCCAAATACCCCCCTCCCCATGCTCAGTACCCCCTAATACTCCCATCCCCAGGCTCGGAACCCCCTAATTCTCCCAGGCCCAATACCCTCTAATATTCCCAGGCCTAATACCCCCTAATACTCCCAGGCCCAATATCCCCTAATACCCTCCTCCCCAGGCCCAGGAGCCCCAAATACCCCCCTGCCCAAGACCAGAACACCCAAATACCCCCCTCCCCAGGTCCAGTTCTTCCTACTACCCCCCTCCCCAGGCCAAGTACCCCCTACATTCCCCTTCCCAGGCCCAATACCCCCTTATACTCCCCTCCCCAGGATCCCCTACATTCCCAGACCCACTACCCCCTGCATGCCCAGTACCCCCTTCCCCCCCCCCCCCCAGGCCCAGTACCCCCTAATGCCTCCTCCCCAGACTCAGTATCCCCTCATACTCCCCAGGACATGGGAAACGGGAGAGCCCTGCAGGTGTGATCAGGGGAAGGGGAGGGCCTGGAAAGGGGGGGGGGCGCTTCAGGGGGAGCCTTGGGAAGGGCTGCGCGGGGGTGGGGGGGAGCTGGGGAACTCTGTTCGGGGGGGCGCGGTTGGGGAAGGGGGGGGGGTCTCTCCCATCCCATGAGACCTGTGGAAACATGACCCAACTAACCTGCAGGAAGAGATCCCCAGCAAGTTCTGTATAATTACACTGTAAAGTGCTGCAGACTGTCCTAGTATCAGTGTCCTGTACAGCAGCTAATAGTATCGTATGTGCAGCGGGTTCACTGCTCCGCCAGTCCCATTTACCTGTGAATCGCCGGCTGCAGGAAGCTGGGGGACTACTTCCTCCTCTTGCTCCTCAGCTTTCCATGCCTGTGATACAGAGGATATAATGAGATGTATTCCTCACTCATACGCATTTCCTGGCGCTGTATGGGAGGTTTGAGGGTGTTGAACCCAAAATCCGTGGGGCTACACAGATAAACCGTTCTAATGGGAACATTCTCACTACAAACTGTAGCGTTACATGTGCTAGACGTGTATACAGAGAGGGTGCGTGTGTAGTGAGAATGAAAGGGCGCACGTGTATATAACCATTAGTGTGTGTGTCGGAAAATGTGTGTGTTACTGTCTAATTGTTACTGTGTGTGCGTGTGTATATAACCATTATTGTGAGTGTGTGGTATTGTCTGATAGTTACTTTGTGTGTTTGTAACCATTAGTGTGTGTGTTACTGCCTGATAGTTACTGTGTGTATGTGTGTTTGTAAAGCATAATGAGAAGTGTGAATTATATCACATAGTGTGTGTCTATTCCAAGCTGCCGTATTGTGGCTGTGTTTCTACAAGTGTATCAATCTGTTAGTGCGCATTTTAGTGTGAGTGTGAGAATATTACTGATTGTGCTTACTTTTTTAGGAGCAGGAATCTCCGTGTGTGTGTGTGTGTGTGTGTGTGTGTGTGTGTGTGTATGTGTATATGTATGTTATATATATATCCAAAACATTGCGCCGATAATATAAATATATATACACACACACACATATACTGTACACATACACACGTGTGTTTATGTGTATATATAGATATAAAAAGAAAAAGCAGGTACACCAGGGCTTTGCAAAAAATAAATATATACAATACTATTGAATAGAAGTGATCAACGCTTTGGCTCTCTATGGGAGCCTCTCAACACACGGGGACCCCAGGTAGTCAGATCTCACCCCTATTTAATTCTGTTACATGCCACATCAGACTTTGTTTTGATGCATTCTAAGGTTGTCCTTTTATCAGATCTTACCCGGCGTCTCTCCATCTCGGGAAATGTTCGCTGCTTTAAAAATACAGTAGGATGATCCTCGCAATCTGAGACTCAAATACTTGGACAAAAAGATGTGGATTTGTCCTGAAGATGAAAAATAAACCCCCTGGTTATAAATATGATCCAAATGAGCGGTGAAATGTCTGAAATCTCTGCTGCGTCTCAGAAGAAACTTACCTGTCAGATCCACGCTGGATATGGCAGCAAGTGGTGGCACAGAACTCTGGCACAGAGCGGTGTGGCTGTAACCATGGAAGTCAGGTCGCAGGTAAACATGTATTATTTGAAAATGGCAGTAGAATGCGAATGTGTCACATTCTGAGCTCAGCCCCTGAGCTGTCAGAGGTTTCCAGGTTGTGATAATGGGAGATCCATATTTATTTATTTATAAAATATTTTACCAGGAAGTAATACATTGAGAGTTACCTCTGGTTTTCAAGTATGTCCTGGGCACAGAGTTAAGACAAATAATACATGGTTACAAATACAGTTACATAAATGAACAGGGTATACATTATATACAAGACATTGCATGCACAGTTAAAGAAAATATATATTATGGGCAACTGAAACAGTTACAGACCAGATTAAAATGTGAGACAGCCTTAGATTTGAAAGAACTTAAACTGGTGGTGGATGTGAGAGTCTCTGGTAGGTTGTTCCAGTTTTGGGGTGCACGGTAAGAGAAGGAGGAACGGCCGGATACTTTGTTGAGCCTTGGGACCATGAACAGTCTTTTGGAGTCTGATCTCAGGTGATAAGTGCTGCATGTGGTAGGGGTGAGGAGCTTGTTCAGGTAGCTGGGTAGCTTGCCCATAAAGAATTTAAAGGCAAGACAGGAAAGGTGAACTTTGCGCCTAGACTCTAGTGATGACCAATCTAGTTCTTTGAGCATTTCGCAGTGATGTGTGTTGTAGTTGCATTGGAGAATAAAACGACAAATTTAATTGTAGAGGGTGTCAAGTTTGCTAAGGTGGGTTTGAGTTGCCGAGCCATATACTATGTCTCCATAGTCAATAATTGGCATTAACATCTGCTGTCCGATACGCTTTCTGACCAGCAGGCTTAGGGAGGATTTGTTCCTATAAAGTACCCCTAGTTTGGCATAGGTCTTGGTTGTCAGGGTATCAATGTGCATCCCGAATGTTAAGTTGGAGTCAAACCATAAGCCCAGGTATTTAAAACTAGTGACAGGGGTTAGAGTGGTGTTAGCGTTGGTTCTAATCAGGAGCTCATTCGCTGGAAGCTTCAAAAATGTAGTCTTGGTCCCAAATACCATTGTTACAGTCTTGTCAGTGTTTAAAAACAGTCTGTTTTGGGAAATCCAGTTTTGGAGTTTCAAAAAGTCTGCAGAGGGTGGGGGTGGGGTTAGCTGCAGTTTTTACCTGCAGAGGGTGGGGTTAGCTGCAGAGGGTGGGGAGGTGGGGTTAGCTGCAGAGGGTGGGGAGGTGGGGTTAGCTGCAGAGGGTGGGGGGGTGGGGTTAGCTGCAGAGGGTGGGGGGGTGGGGTTAGCTGCAGAGGGTGGGGGGGTGGGGTTAGCTGCAGAGGGTGGGGGGGTGGGGTTAGCTGCAGAGGGTGGGGGGTGGGGTTAGCTGCAGAGGATGAAATAAAAACATTCTTCGTAGAAGAATTTCCCTGAAGAAGTAGTTAATTCTACGAAACTAGTTGGATGTAACATTCTATTGCCTTATATCTGCTTACATTGGCCTTTGTCTATGTATTGGCCTGTCCTGTTTTTATTTCATCCTGTGTGCTGTTTTGGACACTTGTGAGAGACTTTGTAAGACTGTTCAAACTTCCCTATTGAATCCACCACTGCTGTGTAGACAGTGACGCCATTACACAGCGTCCCGCGACGGATCGGCATCGTGGCACGCTGAGGGCACCCCAGCAAGCTGCGTTTTAACCTCTGTGCAGAGGATACACCTGCCGAGGTACAGGAGCAGCTTCATATCGGCCAGGAAGCAGGAGCGATTTCACCGAGCCCCAGTACCAGCTGCTGAACCTGGCTGCATGAAGGGAAATCCCCTTGGGAGTGAAAAGACTGACGTCCTGCCCCAGAATCAACGGAGCTGCAGCAGCAGAGGGAAGCAAGCACCTGAATCTACAGCTAACAGCTGCCGAGTGGTAAACAGTGTGATACACACTACATGCCTTTTACCAACTTTTTTCATGTACGCAGATATATTACCCCCTTTTTAATTTTATAATATATTGTTGAATTTGCTTCACTATTTGGCGTTGTGCGCTGTTTTCTTTTGTTTCCATTCGCTGCAGTAACATGCTCTGGGATACACAGAGGTATAAAACCAGTGCTGCAGTAACACGCACTGGGATACACAGAGGTATAAAACCAGCGCTGCAGTAACATGCACTGGGATACACAGAGGTATAAAACCAGCGCTGCAGTAACACGCACTGGGATACACAGAGGTATAAAACCAGCGCTGCAGTAACATGCTCTGGGATACGCGGGTATAAAACCAGCGCTGCAGTAACATGCACTGGGATACACAGAGGTATAAAACCAGTGCTGCAGTAACATGCACTGGGATACACAGAGGTATAAACCAGTGCTGCAGTAACACGCACTGGGATACACAGAGGTATAAAACCAGCGCTGCAGTAACATGCGCTGGGATACACAGAGGTATAAAACCAGCGCTGCAGTAACATGCACTGGGATACACAGGGGTATAAAACCAGCGCTGCAGTAACATGCACTGGGATACACAGAGGTATAAAACCAGCGCTGCAGTAACATGCACTGGGATACACAGAGGTATAAAACCAGCGCTGCAGTAACACGCACTGGGATACACAGAGGTATAAAACCAGCGCTGCAGTAACACGCACTGGGATACACAGAGGTATAAAACCAGCGCTGCAGTAACATGCACTGGGATACACAGAGGTATAAAACCAGTGCTGCAGTAACATGCACTGGGATACACACGGGTATAAAACCAGTGCTGCAGTAACACGCACTGGGATACACAGAGGTATAAAACCAGCGCTGCAGTAACATGCACTGGGATACACACGGGTATAAAACCAGCGCTGCAGTAACATGCGCTGGGATACACACGGGTATAAAACCAGCGCTGCAGTAACATGCGCTGGGATACACAGAGGTATAAAACCAGTGCTGCAGTAACATGCGCTGGGATACACAGAGGTATAAAACCAGCGCTGCAGTAACATGCGCTGGGATACACAGAGGTATAAAACCAGCGCTGCAGTAACATGCGCTGGGATACACAGAGGTATAAAACCAGCGCTGCAGTAACATGCGCTGGGATACACAGAGGTATAAAACCAGCGCTGCAGTAACATGCACTGGGATACACAGAGGTATAAAACCAGCGCAGCAGTAACACGCACTGGGATACACAGAGGTATAAAACCAGTGCTGCAGTAACAGGCACTGGGATACACAGGGGTATAAAACCAGTGCTGCAGTAACATGCACTGGGATACACAGGGGTATAAAACCAGTGCTGCAGTAACACGCACTGGGATACACAGAGGTATAAAACGAGTGCTGCAGTAACACGCACTGGGATACACAGGGGTATAAAACCAGTGCTGCAGTAACATGCACTGGGATACACAGGGGTATAAAACCAGTGCTGCAGTAACACGCACTGGGATACACAGAGGTATAAAACGAGTGCTGCAGTAACACGCACTGGGATACACGGGTATTAAACCAGTGCTGCAGTAACACGCACTGAGATACACAGGGGTATAAAACCAGTGCTGCAGTAACATGCACTGAGATACACAGAGGTATAAAACCAGTGCTGCAGTAACACGCACTGGGATACACAGAGGTATAAAACCAGTGCTGCAGTAACACGCACTGGGATACACAGGGGTATAAAACCAGTGCTGCAGTAACACGCACTGGGATACACGGGTATAAAACCAGTGCTGCAGTAACACGCACTGAGATACACAGGGGTATAAAACCAGTGCTGCAGTAACACGCACTGGGATACACAGAGGTATAAAACCAGTGCTGCAGTAACACGCACTGGGATACACAGAGGTATAAAACCAGTG
Organism: Ascaphus truei; assembly: GCF_040206685.1. Classification (NCBI taxonomy): domain Eukaryota; kingdom Metazoa; phylum Chordata; class Amphibia; order Anura; family Ascaphidae; genus Ascaphus; species Ascaphus truei. The sequence goes on along the minus strand of NC_134493.1, from coordinate 28,166,368 downwards.
CTGCAGTAACACGCACTGGGATACACAGGGGTATAAAACCAGTGCTGCAGTAACACGCACTGGAATACACAGAGGTATAAAACCAGTGCTGCAGTAACACGCACTGGGATACACAGGGGTAAAAAACCAGTGCTGCAGTAACACGCACTGGGATACACAGAGGTATAAAACCAGTGCTGCAGTAACACGCACTGGGATACACAGGGGTATAAAACCAGTGCTGCAGTAACACGCACTGGGATACACAGGGGTATAAAACCAGTGCTGCAGTAACACGCACTGGGATACACAGAGGTATAAAACCAGTGCTGCAGTAACACGCACCGGGAAACACAGGGGTATAAAACCAGTGCTGCAGTAACATGCACTGGGATACACACAAGTATAAAACCAGCGCTGCAGTAACATGCACTGGGATACACAGAGGTATAAAACCAGCGCTGCAGTAACATGCGCTGGGATACACAGAGGTATAAAACTAGCGCTGCAGTAACATGCGCTGGGATACACAGAGGTATAAAACCAGCGCTGCAGTAACATGCGCTGGGATACACAGAGGTATAAAACCAGCGCTGCACTAACATTCACTGGGATGCACAGATGTATAAAACCAGCACTGCAGTAACATGCACTGGGATACACAGAGGTATAAAACCAGCGCTGCAGTAACATGCACTGGGATACACAGAGGTATAAAACCAGCGCTGCAGTAACATGCACTGGGATACACAGAGGTATAAAACCAGCGCTGCAGTAACACGCACTGGGATACACAGAGGTATAAAACCAGCGCTGCAGTAACACGCACTGGGATATACAGAGGTATAAAACCAGCGCTGCAGTAACACGCACTGGGATACACAGAGGTATAAAACCAGTGCTGCAGTAACATGCACTGGGATACACAGGGGTATAAAACCAGTGCTGCAGTAACACGCACTAGGATACACAGAGGTATAAAACCAGCGCTGCAGTAACACGCACTGGGATACACAGAGGTATAAAACCAGTGCTGCAGTAACATGCACTGGGATACACAGGGGTATAAAACCAGTGCTGCAGTAACATGCACTGGGATACACAGGGGTATAAAACCAGTGCTGCAGTAACACGCACTGGGATACACAGAGGTATAAAACCAGCGCTGCAGTAACACGCACTGGGATACACAGGGGTATAAAACCAGTGCTGCAGTAACACGCACTGGGATACACAGAGGTATAAAACGAGTGCTGCAGAAACACGCACTGGGATACACAGGGGTATAAAACCAGTGCTGCAGTAACATGCACTGGGATACACAGGGGTATAAAACCAGTGCTGCAGTAACACGCACTGGGATACACAGAGGTATAAAACGAGTGCTGCAGTAACACGCACTGGGATACACGGGTATAAAACCAGTGCTGCAGTAACACGCACTGAGATACACAGGGGTATAAAACCAGTGCTGCAGTAACATGCACTGAGATACACAGAGGTATAAAACCAGTGCTGCAGTAACACGCACTGGGATACACAGAGGTATAAAACCAGTGCTGCAGTAACACGCACTGGGATACACAGGGGTATAAAACCAGTGCTGCAGTAACACGCACTGGGATACACGGGTATAAAACCAGTGCTGCAGTAACACGCACTGAGATACACAGAGGTATAAAACCAGTGCTGCAGTAACACGCACTGGGATACACAGAGGTATAAAACCAGTGCTGCAGTAACACGCACTGGGATACACAGAGGTATAAAACCAGTGCTGCAGTAACACGCACTGGGATACACAGGGGTATAAAACCAGTGCTGCAGTAACACGCACTGGGATACACAGAGGTATAAAACCAGTGCTGCAGTAACACGCACTGGGATACACAGGGGTATAAAACCAGTGCTGCAGTAACACGCACTGGGATACACAGAGGTATAAAACCAGTGCTGCAGTAACACGCACTGGGATACACAGGGGTATAAAACCAGTGCTGCAGTAACACGCACTGGGATACACAGGGGTATAAAACCAGTGCTGCAGTAACACGCACTGGGATACACAGGGGTATAAAACCAGTGCTGCAGTAACACGCACTGGGATACACAGAGGTATAAAACCAGTGCTGCAGTAACACGCACTGGGATACACAGGGGTATAAAACCAGTGCTGCAGTAACACGCACTGGGATACACAGAGGTATAAAACCAGTGCTGCAGTAACACGCACTGGGATACACAGGGGTATAAAACCAGTGCTGCAGTAACACGCACTGGGATACACAGGGGTATAAAACCAGTGCTGCAGTAACACGCACTGGGATACACAGAGGTATAAAACCAGTGCTGCAGTAACACGCACTGGGATACACAGAGGTATAAAACCAGTGCTGCAGTAACACGCACTGGGATACACAGAGGTATAAAACCAGTGCTGCAGTAACACGCACTGGGATACACAGGGGTATAAAACCAGTGCTGCAGTAACACGCACTGGGATACACACGGGTATAAAACCAGTGCTGCAGTAACACGCACTGGGATACACAGAGGTAAAAACCAGTGCTGCAGTAACACGCACCGGGAAACACAGGGGTATAAAACCAGTGCTGCAGTAACACGCACCGGGATACACAGAGGTATAAAACCAGCGCTGCAGTAACACGCACTGGGATACACAGAGGTATAAAACCAGCGCTGCAGTAACATGCACTGGGGTACACAGAGGTATAAAACCAGCGCTGCAGTAACATGCGCTGGGATACACAGAGGTATAAAACCAGCGCTGCAGTAACACGCACTGGGATACACAGGGGTATAAAACCAGCGCTGCAGTAACACGCACTGGGATACACAGAGGTATAAAACCAGTGCTGCAGTAACACGCACTGGGATACACGGGTATAAAACCAGTGCTGCAGTAACACGCACTGGGATACACAGAGGTATAAAACCAGCGCTGCAGTAACACGCACCGGGATACACAGAGGTATAAAACCAGTGCTGCAGTAACACGCACTGGGATACACGGGTATAAAACCAGTGCTGCAGTAACACGCACTGGGATACACAGAGGTATAAAACCAGCGCTGCAGTAACACGCACCGGGATACACAGAGGTATAAAACCAGTGCTGCAGTAACACGCACTGGGATACACGGGTATAAAACCAGTGCTGCAGTAACATGCACTGGGATACACAGGGGTATAAAACCAGTGCTGCAGTAACACGCACTGGGATACACAGGGGTATAAAACCAGTGCTGCAGTAACACACACTGGGATACACAGAGGTATAAAACCAGCGCTGCAGTAACACGCACTGGGATACACAGAGGTATAAAACCAGCGCTGCAGTAACACGCACTGGGATACACAGAGGTATAAAACCAGCGCTGCAGTAACATGCACTGGGATACACAGAGGTATAAAACCAGGGCTGCGGTAACACGCACTGGGATACACAGAGGTATAAAACCAGCGCTGCAGTAACACGCACTGGGATACACAGGGGTATAAAACCAGCGCTGCAGTAACATGCACTGGGATACACAGAGGTATAAAATCAGCGCTGCAGTAACATGCACTGGGATACACAGGGGTATAAAACCAGCGCTGCAGTAACATGCACTGGGATACACAGAGGTATAAAACCAGTGCTGTAGTAACATGCACTGGGATACACAGAGGTATAAAACCAGTGCTGCAGTAACGCACTGGGATACACAGAGGTATAAAACCAGCGCTGCAGTAACATGCACCGGGATACACAGAGGTATAAAACCAGCGCTGCAGTAACATGCGCTGGGATACACAGAGGTATAAAACCAGCGCTGCAGTAACATGCACTGGGATACACAGAGGTATAAAACCAGCGCTGCAGTAACATGCACTGGGATACATAGAGCCAGCGCTGCAGTAACATGCACTGGGATACACAGAGGTATAAAACCAGCGCTGCAGTAACATGCACTGGGATACACAGAGGTATAAAACCAGCGCTGCAGTAACATGCACTGGGATACACACGGGTATAAAACCAGCGCTGCAGTAACATGCACTGGGATACACAGAGGTATAAAACCAGCGCTGCAGTAACATGCGCTGGGATACACAGAGGTATAAAACCAGTGCTGCAGTAACATGCACTGGGATACACAGAGGTATAAACCAGTGCTGCAGTAACATGCACTGGGATACACAGAGGTATAAAACCAGCGCTGCAGTAACATGCACTGGGATACACAGAGGTATAAAACCAGCGCAGCAGTAACATGCACTGGGATACACGGGTATAAAACCAGTGCTGCAGTAACATGCGCTGGGATACACAGAGGTATATAACCAGCGCTGCAGTAACATGCACTGGGATACACAGAGGTATAAAACCAGTGCTGCAGTAACATGCACTGGGATACACAGAGGTATAAAACCAGCGCTGCAGTAACATGCACTGGGATACACAGAGGTATTAAACCAGTGCTGCAGTAACATGCGCTGGGATACACAGAGGTATAAAACCAGCGCTGCAGTAACATGCACTGGGATACACAGGGGTATAAAACCAGCGCTGCAGTAACATGCACTGGGATACACAGAGGTATGAAACCAGTGCTGCAGTAACATGCATTGGGGTACACAGAGGTATAAAACCAGTGCTGCAGTAACATGCATTGGGGTACACAGAGGTATAAAACCAGTGCTGCAGTAACACGCACTGGGATACACAGAGGTATAAAACCAGTGCTGCAGTAACACGCACTGGGATACACAGAGGTATAAAACCAGCGCTGCAGTAACACGCACTGGGATACACAGAGGTATAAAACCAGTGCTGCAGTAACACGCACTGGGATACACAGAGGTATAAAACCAGCGGTGCAGGTGTATCCCAGTGCTGGTACTGTACTACTGCTGCTTTTATTTTTATGCTATAAAGGTTGTGTTCTCCTTACTATTTCCGCCCTGATTTCTTTTTTTCCTCATACAATATGTATAGAGATATAATAACACGCAGAGATATAATAATATGTATAGCTCTATTATAACACGTAGAATGATATAATAACACGCAGAGATATAATAATATGTATAGCTCTATTATAACACGTAGAATGATATAATAACACGCAGAGATATAATAACACGCACAGATATAATATTATGTATAGCGATATGATAACATGTAGAATGATATAATAAGATGCAGAGATATAATAAGACACAGAGATATAATAACACGCACAGAGATATAATAGCACGCAGAGATATAATAACACACAGATATAATAACACACAGATATAATAAGACACAAAGAGATATAATAACACGCAGAGATATAATAAGACACAGAGATATAATAAGACACAGAGATATAATAACACACAGATATAATAAGACACAAAGAGATATAATAACACGCAGAGATATAATAACACGCACAGAGATCTAATAACACACAGATATAATAAGACACAAAGAGATATAATAACACGCAGAGATATAATAACACGCACAGAGATCTAATAACACACAGATATAATAAGACACAAAGAGATATAATAACACGCAGAGATATAATAACACGCAGAGATATAATAATATGTATAGCGATATGATAACACGTAGAATGATATAATAAGACACAGAGATATAATAAGACACAGAGATATAATAAGACAGAGAGATATAATAACACGCAGAGCGATATAATAACACGCAGAGATATAACAACACGCACAGAGATATAATAACACGCAGAGATATAATAACACGCAGAAATATAATAACACGCAGAGATATAATAAAACGCGCAGAGATATAATAACATGCAGAGATATAATAAAACGCGCAGAGATATAATAACACGCAGAGATATAATAACGTGCAGAGATATAATAACATGCAGAGCGATATGATTGTATTGTATTGTATAAAGACATACAATACAATATGATAACACGTAGAATGATATAATAAGACGCAGAGAGATATAATTACACACAGATATAATAATACGCAGAGGAATGCCATCCCACTGTCTCCGTACGTTCTTCCTACCTACCAATTCGATTGTAAGCTCCTCGGAGCAGGGACTCCTCTTCCTAAATGTTACTTTTATGTCTGAAGCACTTATTCCCATTATCTGTTATTTGTATTATTTGTTATTTATGACTGTCGCGTATTACTACTGTGAAGTGCTATGTACATTAATGGCGCGATATAAATAAAGACATACAATACAATAAAGAGGTGTAAATGGCCTGGTCTCCTGTGACATTGATCATTAGCCTTCCTCTGTTTCTTTACCTGTTATATACCTTTGTGGGGAATAAAATACATTACAGATCAGAGGGGCTTCCTGATTGCACGTGTGCTTTGGCAGAAGTGTATATGTGACCCTATAAATCTCCCTCACACCCGGGCTTGGCAGCGTGACACTAGTGCAGCGACCTGGGTAACAATCACTGAGCTGTTAGCAATAGATACAACGGATAGAAAAGACACTACACATAGGTTGGATTAAAGAGGGTATTTTATTTAAATAATGCATCTCTTTGCTGGTAGGGGCCTGCAGCACATTGCAGAGCGATATAGTAACACGCAGAGCAATGCACTGCAGGCCCCTCCAGCAGCACAGTGATCCAGAGGAAGGCGAAACATAACCCCAGGTGTGTTGTAGGGGGAAAAAATTCCTTCCTGACCCCATTAAATGGCGATCGGATCATCCCTGGATCACTGCGCATCAATTACCCTACGCTCATTTAATCCCCCGACACACACACAACCCCCCCCCCAATACAGATAAACCCCAACCCCCCCCAAATACATATAAACCCCAACCCCCCCAAATACATATAAACCTCAACCCCCCCAAATACATATAAAACCCAACCCCCCCCAAATACAGATAAACCCCAACCCCCTCCCCCAATACATATAAACCCCAACCCCCCCAAATAAAGATAAACC
>NC_134493.1:28086913-28156913 GCF_040206685.1 Ascaphus truei | reverse complement strand
CTGCTGCTGCAGGGCGAATCAGACGGTGAGAGTACGAACGGCTGCACCGCCGTGTACTCCACCACCTGCAGGAGATACAAAGTGTTTGTAACCAGCGGCAGTGATACTCTGTATCGCAAGAGCTCCTGTGCCACATGGGGCAGGAAACGCATCGCCGAGCAAAATAACACGCACAGCAAAGCCTTTGCTTGCCTCTCTGGCACTGAAGGGGTTAAATCACAGAACCATTTATACCATTTGAAAAATAATTGATAACCCGTGTGCATTGTACGTCACTGTTTTGTCTGTTATTAGCGGACCCCTCGTTTTCCTGTCCTGTTCCCGCTGAAGGTTTTGTTACATGATGCTGCAGATGGATATTAGCTGATGTGTCTCTGGGAATCCCCTCTCCCGGTCACACAGTTACACTCGGCTATAAGAGGAGAAAGCTCTGCAGCTCTTCCTCTGTCTCCTTTACATCTACAGCCTGAGAGTCCTCATCTTCTCTCCTCTGAGGACCGTCTCCCACTATACCCCTATCCCGAGTACCCCTAATACTCCCAGGCCCAGTACCCCCTAATACTCCCATTCCCAGGCTCGGAACCCCCTAATACTCCCAGGCCCAATACCCCCTAATACTCCCATCACCCAGCTCAATACCCCCTAATACTCCCTGGCTTGTACCCCCTAATACTCCCAGGCCCAATATCCCCTAATACCCTCCTCCCCAGGCCCAGTACTCCCAAATACCCCCCTCCCCATGCTCAGTACCCCCTAATACTCCCATCCCCAGGCTCGGAACCCCCTAATTCTCCCAGGCCCAATACCCTCTAATATTCCCAGGCCTAATACCCCCTAATACTCCCAGGCCCAATATCCCCTAATACCCTCCTCCCCAGGCCCAGGAGCCCCAAATACCCCCCTGCCCAAGACCAGAACACCCAAATACCCCCCTCCCCAGGTCCAGTTCTTCCTACTACCCCCCTCCCCAGGCCAAGTACCCCCTACATTCCCCTTCCCAGGCCCAATACCCCCTTATACTCCCCTCCCCAGGATCCCCTACATTCCCAGACCCACTACCCCCTGCATGCCCAGTACCCCCTTCCCCCCCCCCCCCCCCAGGCCCAGTACCCCCTAATGCCTCCTCCCCAGACTCAGTATCCCCTCATACTCCCCAGGACATGGGAAACGGTAGAGCCCTGCAGGTGTGATCAGGGGAAGGGGAGAGCCTGGAAAGGGGGGGGGCGCTTCAGGGGGAGCCTAGGGAAGGGCTGCGCGGGGGTGGGGGGGAGCTGGGGAACTCTGTTCGGGGGGGCGTGGTTGGGGAAGGGGGGGGGGTCTCTCCCATCCCATGAGACCTGTGGAAACATGACCCAACTAACCTGCAGGAAGAGATCCCCAGCAGGTTCTGTATAATTACACTGTAAAGTGTTGCAGGCTGTCCTACTATCAGTGTCCTTTACAGCAGCTAATAGTATCGTATGTGCAGCGGATTCACCGCTCCGCCAGTCCCATTTACCTGTGAATCGCCGGCTGCAGGAAGCTGGGGGACTACTTCCTCCTCTTGCTCCTCAGCTTTCCATGCCTGTGATACAGAGGATATAATGAGATGTATTCCTCACTCATACGCATTTCCTGGCGCTGTATGGGAGGTTTGAGGGTGTTGAACCCAAAATCCGTGGGGCTACACAGATAAACCGTTCTAATGGAAACATTCTCACTACAAACATAGCGTTACATGTGCTAGACGTGTATACAGAGAGGGTGCGTGTGTAGTGAGAATGAGAGGGAGCACGTGTATATAACCATTAGTGTGTGTGTCGGAAAGTGTGTGTGTGTTACTGTCTGATTGTTACTGTTTGTGCGTGTGTATATAACCATTATTGTGAGTGTGTGGTATTGTCTGATAGTTACTTTGTGTGTTTGTAACCATTAGTGTGTGTGTTACTGTCTGATAGTTACTGTGTGTATGTGTGTTTGTAAAGCATAATGAGAAGTGTGAATTTGTGTTATATCACATAGTGTGTGTCTATGCTAAGCTGCCGTATTGTGGCTGTGTTTCTACAAGTGTATCAATCTGTTAGTGCGCATTTTAGTGTGAGTGCGAGAATATTACTGCTTGTGCTTACTTTTTTAGGAGCAGGAATCTCCGTGTGTGTGTGTATATGTGTGTGTATGTGTGTGTGTGTGTGTGTGTGTGTGTGTGTGTGTGTGTGTGTGTGTGTGTGTGTGTGTGTGTGTGTGTGTGTGTGTGTGTGTGTGTGTGTGTGTGTGTGTGTGTGTGTGTGTGTGTGTGTGTGTGTGTGTGTGTGTGTGTGTGTGTGTATATATGTATGTTATATATATATATATCCAAAACATTGCGCCGATAATATAAATATATATACTCACACACACATACTGTACACATACACACGTGTGTTTATGTGTATATATAGATATAAAAAGAAAAAGCAGGCACACCAGGGCTTTGCAAAAAATAAATATATACAATACTATTGAATAGAAGTGATCAACGCTTTGGCTCTCTATGGGAGCCTCTCAACACACGGGGACCCCAGGTAGTCAGATCTCACCCCTATTTAATTCTGTTACATGCCACATCAGACTTTGTTTTGATGCATTCTAAGGTTGTCCTTTTATCAGATCTTACCCGGCGTCTCTCCATCTCGGGAAATGTTCGCTGCTTTAAAAATACAGTAGGATGATCCTCGCAATCTGAGACTCAAATACTTGGACAAAAAGATGTGGATTTGTCCTGAAGATGAAAAATAAACCCCCTGGTTATAAATATGATCTAAATGAGTGGTGAAATGTCTGAAATCTCTGCTGCGTCTCAGAAGAAACTTACCTGTCAGATCCACACTGGATATGGCAGCAAGTGGTGGCACAGAACTCTGGCACAGAGCGGTGTGGCTGTAACCATGGAAGTCAGGTCGCAGGTAAACATGTATTTTTTGAAAATGGCAGTAGAATGCGAATGTGTCACATTCTGAGCTCAGCCCCTGAGCTGTCAGAGGTTTCCAGGTTGTGATAATGGGAGATCCATATTTATTTATTTATAAAATATTTTACCAGGAAGTAATACATTGAGAGTTATCTCTGGTTTTCAAGTATGTCCTGGGCACAGAGTTAAGACAAATAATACATGGTTACAAATACAGTTACATAAATGAACAGGGTATACATTATATACAAGACATTGCATGCACAGTTAAAGAAAATATATATTATGGGCGAATGAAACAGTTACAGACCAGATTAAAATGTGAGACAGCCTTAGATTTGAAAGAACTTAAACTGGTGGTGGATGTGAGAGTCTCTGGTAGGTTGTTCCAGTTTTGGGGTGCACGGTAAGAGAAGGAGGAACGGCCGGATACTTTGTTGAGCCTTGGGACCATGAACAGTCTTTTGGAGTCTGATCTCAGGTGATAAGTGCTGCATGTGGTAGGGGTGAGGAGCTTGTTCAGGTAGCTGGGTAGCTTGCCCATAAAGAATTTAAAGGCAAGACAGGAAAGGTGAACTTTGCGCCTAGACTCTAGTGATGACCAATCTAGTTCTTTGAGCATTTCGCAGTGATGTGTGTTGTAGTTGCATTGGAGAATAAAACGACAAATTTAATTGTAGAGGGTGTCAAGTTTGCTAAGGTGGGTTTGAGTTGCCGAGCCATATACTATGTCTCCATAGTCAATAATTGGCATTAACATCTGCTGTCCGATACGCTTTCTGACCAGCAGGCTTAGGGAGGATTTGTTCCTATAAAGTACCCCTAGTTTGGCATAGGTCTTGGTTGTCAGGGTATCAATGTGCATCCCGAATGTTAAGTTGGAGTCAAACCATAAGCCCAGGTATTTAAAACTAGTGACAGGGGTTAGAGTGGTGTTAGCGTTGGTTCTAATCAGGAGCTCATTCGCTGGAAGCTTCAAAAATGTAGTCTTGGTCCCAAATACCATTGTTACAGTCTTGTCAGTGTTTAAAAACAGTCTGTTTTGGGAAATCCAGTTTTGGAGTTTCAAAAAGTCTGCAGAGGGTGGGGGTGGGGTTAGCTGCAGTTTTTACCTGCAGAGGGTGGGGTTAGCTGCAGAGGGTGGGGAGGTGGGGTTAGCTGCAGAGGGTGGGGGGGTGGGGTTAGCTGCAGAGGGTGGGGGGGTGGGGTTAGCTGCAGAGGGTGGGGGGGTGGGGTTAGCTGCAGAGGGTGGGGGGGTGGGGTTAGCTGCAGAGGATGAAATAAAAACATTCTTCGTAGAAGAATTTCCCTGAAGAAGTAGTTAATTCTACGAAACTAGTTGGATGTAACATTCTATTGCCTTATATCTGCTTACATTGGCCTTTGTCTATGTATTGGCCTGTCCTGTTTTTATTTCATCCTGTGTGCTGTTTTGGACACTTGTGAGAGACTTTGTAAGACTGTTCAAACTTCCCTATTGAATCCACCACTGCTGTGTAGACAGTGACGCCATTACACAGCGTCCCGCGACGGATCGGCATCGTGGCACGCTGAGGGCACCCCAGCAAGCTGCGTTTTAACCTCTGTGCAGAGGATACACCTGCCGAGGTACAGGAGCAGCTTCATATCGGCCAGGAAGCAGGAGCGATTTCACCGAGCCCCAGTACCAGCTGCTGAACCTGGCTGCATGAAGGGAAATCCCCTTGGGAGTGAAAAGACTGACGTCCTGCCCCAGAATCAACGGAGCTGCAGCAGCAGAGGGAAGCAAGCACCTGAATCTACAGCTAACAGCTGCCGAGTGGTAAACAGTGTGATACACACTACATGCCTTTTACCAACTTTTTTCATGTACGCAGATATATTACCCCCTTTTTAATTTTATAATATATTGTTGAATTTGCTTCACTATTTGGCGTTGTGCGCTGTTTTCTTTTGTTTCCATTCGCTGCAGTAACATGCTCTGGGATACACAGAGGTATAAAACCAGTGCTGCAGTAACACGCACTGGGATACACAGAGGTATAAAACCAGCGCTGCAGTAACATGCACTGGGATACACAGAGGTATAAAACCAGCGCTGCAGTAACACGCACTGGGATACACAGAGGTATAAAACCAGCGCTGCAGTAACATGCTCTGGGATACGCGGGTATAAAACCAGCGCTGCAGTAACATGCACTGGGATACACAGAGGTATAAAACCAGTGCTGCAGTAACACGCACTGGGATACACAGAGGTATAAAACCAGCGCTGCAGTAACATGCGCTGGGATACACAGAGGTATAAAACCAGCGCTGCAGTAACATGCACTGGGATACACAGGGGTATAAAACCAGCGCTGCAGTAACATGCACTGGGATACACAGAGGTTTAAAACCAGTGCTGCAGTAACATGCACTGGGATACACAGAGGTATAAAACCAGCGCTGCAGTAACACGCACTGGGATACACAGAGGTATAAAACCAGCGCTGCAGTAACACGCACTGGGATACACAGAGGTATAAAACCAGCGCTGCAGTAACATGCACTGGGATACACAGAGGTATAAAACCAGTGCTGCAGTAACATGCACTGGGATACACACGGGTATAAAACCAGTGCTGCAGTAACACGCACTGGGATACACAGAGGTATAAAACCAGCGCTGCAGTAACATGCACTGGGATACACACGGGTATAAAACCAGCGCTGCAGTAACATGCGCTGGGATACACACGGGTATAAAACCAGCGCTGCAGTAACATGCGCTGGGATACACAGAGGTATAAAACCAGTGCTGCAGTAACATGCGCTGGGATACACAGAGGTATAAAACCAGCGCTGCAGTAACATGCGCTGGGATACACAGAGGTATAAAACCAGCGCTGCAGTAACATGCGCTGGGATACACAGAGGTATAAAACCAGCGCTGCAGTAACATGCGCTGGGATACACAGAGGTATAAAACCAGCGCTGCAGTAACATGCGCTGGGATACACAGAGGTATAAAACCAGCGCTGCAGTAACATGCGCTGGGATACACAGAGGTATAAAACCAGCGCTGCAGTAACATGCGCTGGGATACACAGAGGTATAAACTAGCGCTGCAGTAACATGCACTGGGATACACAGAGGTATAAAACCAGCGCTGCAGTAACATGCACTGGGATACACAGAGGTATAAAACCAGCGCTGCAGTAACATGCTCTGGGATACACAGAGTTATAAAACCAGTGCTGCAGTAACACGCACTGGGATACACAGAGGTATAAAACCAGCGCTGCAGTAACGCACTGGGATACACAGAGGTATAAAACCAGCGCTGCAGTAACGCACTGGGATACACAGAGGTATAAAACCAGTGCTGCAGTAACATGCACTGGGATACACAGGGGTATAAAACCAGCGCTGCAGTAACATGCACTGGGATACACAGAGGTATAAAACCAGCGCTGCAGTAACATGCACTGGGATACACAGAGGTATAAAACCAGCGCTGCAGTAACATGCACTGGGATACACAGAGGTATAAAACCAGCGCTGCAGTAACATGCACTGGGATACACAGAGGTATAAAACCAGCGCTGCAGTAACATGCACTGGGATACACGGGTATAAAACCAGCGCTGCAGTAACATGCACTGGGATACACAGAGGTATAAAACCAGCGCTGCAGAAACATGCACTGGGATACACAGAGGTATAAAACCAGTGTTGCAGTAACATGCGCTGGGATACACAGAGGTATAAAACCAGTGCTGCAGTAACATGCGCTGGGATACACAGAGGTATAAAACCAGTGCTGCAGAAACATGCACTGGGATACACAGAGGTATATAACCAGTGCTGCAGTAACATGCACTGGGATACACAGAGGTATAAAACCAGCGCTGCAGTAACATGCACTGGGATACACAGAGGTATAAAACCAGCGCTGCAGTAACATGCACTGGGATACACAGAGGTATAAAACCAGCGCTGCAGTAGCATGCACTGGGATACACAGAGGTATAAAACCAGTGCTGCAGTAACATGCACTGGGATACACACGGGTATAAAACCAGCGCTGCAGTAACATGCACTGGGATACACACGGGTATAAAACCAGCGCTGCAGTAACATGCACTGGGATACACAGAGGTATAAAACCAGCGCTGCAGTAACATGCACTGGGATACACAGAGGTATAAAATCAGCGCTGCAGTAACATGCACTGGGATACACACGGGTATAAAACCAGCGCTGCAGTAACATGCACTGGGATACACACGGGTATAAAACCAGCGCTGCAGTAACATGCACTGGGATACACAGAGGTATAAAACCAGCGCTGCAGTAACATGCACTGGGATACACAGAGGTATAAAACCAGCGCTGCAGTAACATGCACTGGGATACACAGAGGTATAAAACCAGCGCTGCAGCAACATGCACTGGGATACACAGAGGTATAAAACCAGCGCTGCAGTAACATGCACTGGGATACACAGAGGTATAAAACCAGCGCTGCAGTAACATGCACTGGGCTACACAGAGGTATAAAACCAGCGCTGCAGTAACATGCTCTGGGATACGCGGGTATAAAACCAGCGCTGCAGTAACATGCGCTGGCATTCACAGAGGTATAAAACCAGTGCTGCAGTAACATGCGCTGGGATGCACAGAGGTATAAAACCAGAGCTGCAGTAACATGCGCTGGGATGCACAGAGGTATAAAACCAGTGCTGCAGTAACATGCGCTGGGATACACAGGGGTATAAAACCAGCGCTGCAGTAACATGCGCTGGGATACACAGAGGTATAAAACCAGTGCTGCAGTAACATGCGCTGGGATACACAGAGGTATAAAACCAGCGCTGCAGTAACATGCGCTGGTATGCACAGAGGTATAAAACCAGCGCTGCAGTAACATGCGCTGGGATGCACAGAGGTATAAAACCAGCGCTGCAGTAACATGCGCTGGGATACACAGAGGTATAAAACCAGCGCTGCAGTAACATGCGCTGGGATGCACAGAGGTATAAAACCAGCGCTGCAGTAACATGTGCTGGGATGCACAGAGGTATAAAACCAGCGCTGCAGTAACATGCGCTGGGATGCACAGAGGTATAAAACCAGCACTGCAGTAACATGCGCTGGGATGCACAGAGGTATAAAACCAGCGCTGCAGTAACATGCGCTGGGATGCACAGAGGTATAAAACCAGCGCTGCAGAAACATGCACTGGGATACACGGGTATAAAACCAGTTCTGCAGTAACACGCACTGGGATACACAGAGGTATAAAACCAGTGCTGCAGTAACAGGCACTGGGATACACAGAGGTATAAAACCAGCGCTGCAGTAACATGCTCTGGGATACGCGGGTATAAAACCAGTGCTGCAGTAACATGCGCTGGGATACACAGAGGTATAAAACCAGCGCTGCAGTAACATGCGCTGGGATGCACAGAGGTATAAAACCAGCGCTGCAGTAACATGCGCTGGGATACACAGAGGTATAAAACCAGCGCTGCAGTAACATGCACTGGGATGCACAGAGGTATAAAACCAGCGCTGCAGTAACATGCACTGGGATACACAGAGGTATAAAACCAGCGCTGCAGTAACACGCACTGGGATACACAGAGGTATAAAACCAGCGCTGCAGTAACAGGCACTGGGATACACAGGGGTATAAAACCAGTGCTGCAGTAACACGCACTGGGATACACAGGGGTATAAAACCAGTGCTGCAGTAACACGCACTGGGATACACAGAGGTATAAAACCAGTGCTGCAGTAACACGCACTGGGATACACAGAGGTATAAAACCAGTGCTGCAGTAACACGCACTGGGATACACAGGGGTATAAAACCAGTGCTGCAGTAACACGCACTGGGATACACAGGGGTATAAAACCAGTGCTGCAGTAACACGCACTGGGATACACGGGTATAAAACCAGTGCTGCAGTAACACGCACTGAGATACACAGGGGTATAAAACCAGTGCTGCAGTAACACGCACTGAGATACACAGAGGTATAAAACCAGTGCTGCAGTAACACGCACTGGGATACACAGAGGTATAAAACCAGTGCTGCAGTAACACGCACTGGGATACACAGAGGTATAAAACCAGTGCTGCAGTAACACGCAGTGGGATACACAGGGGTATAAAACCAGTGCTGCAGTAACACGCACTGGGATACACAGGGGTATAAAACCAGTGCTGCAGTAACACGCACTGGGATACACAGGGGTATAAAACCAGTGCTGCAGTAACACGCACTGGGATACACAGGGGTATAAAACCAGTGCTGCAGTAACATGCACTGGGATACACAGAGGTATAAAACCAGTGCTGCAGTAACACGCACTGGGATACACAGGGGTATAAAACCAGTGCTGCAGTAACACGCACTGGGATACACGGGTATAAAACCAGTGCTGCAGTAACACGCACTGAGATACACAGGGGTATAAAACCAGTGCTGCAGTAACATGCACTGGGATACACACGGGTATAAAACCAATGCTGCAGTAACATGCACTGAGATACACAGAGGTATAAAACCAGTGCTGCAGTAACACGCACTGGGATACACAGGGGTATAAAACCAGTGCTGCAGTAACACGCATTGGGATACACAAGGGTATAAAACCAGTGCTGCAGTAACACGCACTGGGATACACAGGGGTATAAAACCAGTGCTGCAGTAACACGCACCGGGATACACAGAGATATAAAACCAGCGCTGCAGTAACACGCACTGGGATACACAGGGGTATAAAACCAGCGCTGCAGTAACACGCACTGGGATACACAGAGGTATAAAACCAGTGCTGCAGTAACACGCACTGGGATACACAGGGGTATAAAACCAGTGCTGCAGTAACACGCACCGGGATACACAGAGGTATAAAACCAGTGCTGCAGTAACACGCACTGGGATACACAGGGGTATAAAACCAGTGCTGCAGTAACACGCACTGGGATACACAGGGGTATAAAACCAGTGCTGCAGTAACACGCACTGGGATACACAGGGGTATAAAACCAGTGCTGCAGTAACACGCACTGGGATACACAGGGGTATAAAACCAGTGCTGCAGTAACACGCACCGGGATACACAGATGTATAAAACCAGTGCTGCAGTAACACGCACCGGGAAACACAGGGGTATAAAACCAGCGCTGCAGTAACACGCACCGGGATACACAGAGGTATAAAACCAGTGCTGCAGTAACACGCACCGGGAAACACAGGGGTATTAAACCAGCGCTGCAGTAACACGCACCGGGATACACAGAGGTATAAAACCAGCGCTGCAGTAACACACACCGGGATACACAGGGGTATAAAGCAGCGCTGCAGTAACACGCACCGGGATACACAGGGGTATAAAACCAGTGCTGCAGTAACACGCACTGGGATACACAGGGGTATAAAACCAGTGCTGCAGTAACATGCGCTGGGATACACAGAGGTATAAAACCAGTGCTGCAGTAACATGCGCTGGGATACACAGAGGTATAAAACCAGCGCTGCAGTAACATGCGCTGGGATGCACAGAGGTATAAAACCAGCGCTGCAGTAACATGCGCTGGGATACACAGAGGTATAAAACCAGTGCTGCAGTAACACGCACTGGGATACACCGGGGTATAAAACCAGTGCTGCAGTAACACGCACTGGGATACACCGAGGTATAAAACCAGTGCTGCAGTAACACGCACTGGGATACACAGAGGTATAAAACCAGCGCTGCAGTAACATGCACTGGGATACACAGGGGTATAAAACCAGCGCTGCAGTAACATGCACTGGGATGCACAGAGGTATAAAACCAGCGCTGCAGTAACATGCACTGGGATACACAGAGGTATAAAACCAGCGCTGCAGTAACATGCACTGGGATAAACAGAGGTATAAAACCAGTGCTGCAGTAACGCACTGGGATACACAGAGGTATAAAACCAGTGCTGCAGTAACATGCGCTGGGATACATAGAGCCAGCGCTGCAGTAACATGCACTGGGATACACAGAGGTATAAAACCAGCGCTGCAGTAACATGCACTGGGATACACACGGGTATAAAACCAGCGCTGCAGTAACATGCACTGGGATACACAGAGGTATAAAACCAGCGCTGCAGTAACATGCGCTGGGATACACAGAGGTATAAAACCAGTGCTGCAGTAACATGCACTGGGATACACAGAGGTATAAAACCAGTGCTGCAGTAACATGCACTGGGATACACAGAGGTATAAAACCAGCGCTGCAGTAACATGCACTGGGATACACAGAGGTATAAAACCAGCGCTGCAGTAACATGCACTGGGATACACAGAGGTATAAAACCAGTGCTGCAGTAACACGCACTGGGATACACAGAGGTATAAAGCCAGCGCTGCAGTAACATGCACTGGGGTACACAGAGGTATAAAACCAGCGCTGCAGTAACATGCGCTGGGATACACAGAGGTATAAAACCAGCGCTGCAGTAACATGCACTGGGATACACAGGGGTATAAAACCAGCGCTGCAGGTGTATCCCAGTGCTGGTACTGTACTACTGCTGCTTTTATTTTTATGCTATAAAGGTTGTGTTCTCCTTACTATTTCCACCCTGATTTCTTTTTTTCCTCATACAATATGTATAGAGATCTAATAACACGCAGAGATATAATAATATGTATAGCTCTATTATAACACGTAGAATGATATAATAACACGCAGAGATATAATAATATGTATAGCTCTATTATAACACGTAGAATGATATAATAACACGCACAGATATAATAATATGTATAGCGATATGATAACATGTAGAATGATATAATAACATGCAGAGATATAATAAGACACAGAGATATAATAACACGCACAGAGATATAATAGCACGCAGATATAATAACACACAGATATAATAACACACAGATATAATAAGACACAAAGAGATATAATAACACGCAGAGATATAATAAGACACAGAGATATAATAACACACAGATATAATAACACACAGATATAATAACACACAAAGAGATATAATAACACGCAGAGATATAATAAGACACAGAGATATAATAACACACAGAGATATAATAAGACACAGAGATATAATAACACACAGATATAATAAGACACAAAGAGATATAATAACACGCAGAGATTTAATAACATGCACAGAGATCTAATAACACACAGATATAATAAGACACAAAGAGATATAATAACACGCAGAGTATAATAATATGTATAGCAATATGACAACACTTAGAATGATATAATAAGACACAGAGATATAATAAGACACAGAGATATAATAAGACAGAGAGATATAATAACACGCAGAGCGATATAATAACACGCAGAGATATAATAACACGCAGAAATATAATAACACGCAGAGATATAATAACACGCAGAGATATAATAACACGCAGAGATATAATAACACGCACAGAGATATAATAACACGCACAGAGATATAATAACACGCAGAGCGATATGATAACACGTAGAATGATATAATAAGACGCAGAGAGATATAATTACACACAGATATAATAATACGCAGAGGAATGCCATCCCACTGTCTCCGTACGTTCTTCCTACCTACCAATTCGATTGTAAGCTCCTCGGAGCAGGGACTCCTCTTCCTAAATGTTACTTTTATGTCTGAAGCACTTATTCCCATTATCTGTTATTTGTATTATTTGTTATTTATGACTGTCGCGTATTACTACTGTGAAGCGCTATGTACATTAATGGCGCGATATAAATAAAGACATACAATACAATAAAGAGGTGTAAATGGCCTTGTCTCCTGTGACATTGATCATTAGCCTTCCTCTGTTTCTTTACCTGTTAGATACCTTTGTGGGGAATAAAATACATTACAGATCAGAGGGGCTTCCTGATTGCACGTGTGCTTTGGCAGAAGTGTATATGTGACCCTATAAATCTCCCTCACACCCGGCTTGGCAGTGTGACACTAGTGCAGCGACCTGGGGAAGAATCACTGAGCTGTTAGCAATAGATACAACGGATAGAAAAGACACTACACATAGGTTTGATTAAAGAGGGTATTTTATTTAAATAATGCATCTCTTTGCTGGTAGGGGCCTGCAGCACATTGCAGAGCGATATAGTAACACGCAGAGCAATGCACTGCAGGCCCCTCCAGCAGCACAGTGATCCAGAGGAAGGCGAAACATAACCCCAGGTGTGTTGTGGGGGGAAAAAATTCCTTCCTGACCCCATTAAATGGCGATCGGATCATCCCTGGATCACTGCGCATCAATTACCCTACGCTCATTTAATCCCCCGACACACACACAACCCCCCCCCCCAAATACAGATAAACCCCAACCCCCCCCAAATACATATAAACCCCAACCCCCCAAATACATATAAACCTCAACCCCCCCAAATACATATAAAACCCAACCCCCCCCAAATACAGATAAACCCCAACCCCCTCCCCCAATACATATAAACCCCAACCCCCCCAAATAAAGATAAACCCCAACCCCCCCCCCCAAATACATATAAACCCCAACCCCCCCAAATACATATAAACCCCAACCCCCCAAATACATATAAACCCCAACTCCCCCAAATACATATAAACCCCAACCCCCCCAATATATATAACCCCCCAACCCCCCCAAATACATATAACCCCCAACCCCCCCAAATACATATAACCCCCAACCCCCCCAAATACATATAAACCACAACCCCCCAAATACATATAAACCCCAACCCCCCAAATACATATAAACCCCAACCCCTCCAAATACATATAAACCCCCAACCCCCCCCCAATACATATAAACCCCAACCCCCCCAAATACATATAAACCCCCAACCCCCCCAATACATATAAACCCCAAACCCCCAAATACATATAAACCCCCACCCCCCCAATACATATAAACCTCAACCCCCCCAAATACATATAAACCCCAACCCCCCCAAATACAGATAAACCCCAACCCCCCCCCTCATACATATAAACCCCAGCCCCCCCAAATACAGATAAACCACAACCCCCCCAATACATATAAACCCCAACCCCCCAAATACATATAAACCCCAAACCCCCCAAATACATATAAACCTCAACTCCCCCAAATACATATAAACCCCAACCCCCCCAAATACATATAAACCCCAACCCCCCCAATATATATAACCCCCAACCCCCCCAAATACATATAACCCCCAACACCCCCAAATACATATAAACCCCAACCCCCCAAATACATATAAACCCCAACCCCCCCAAATACATATAAACCCTAACCCCCCCAAATACATATAAACCCCAACCCCCCCAAATACATATAAACCCCCAACCCCCCAATACATATAAACCCCAACCCCTCCAAATACATATAAACCCCAACCCCCCCCCAATACATATAAACTCCAACCCCCCCAAATACATATAAACCCCCAACATCCCCCCCAATACATATAAACCCCAACCCCCCCAAATACATATAAACCCCCCCAATACATATAAACCCCAACACATACATATAACACACATATACACATATAACACACATATACACACTTATACACACTTATACACACGCACGCACGCACACACACACACACACACACACACACATATACACATATACACACACTTATACACATATATACATATACACACACACACATACACACACATACACACATATATACACATATACACACACTTATACACATATATATACATATACACATATACACACACACACACACACACACACACACGGATGCCGGTGGGGGCGATGGGATTACAGCCGGTAGGAGCGAGGAGGAGGACAGGGCTGAGAGGGGAGAGGATGGGGCCGAGAGAGATGGGGAGAGGGAGACGAGCAAAAAAAGGAGGGGGGGGGGGCACAGTTTGTGATATAATTTTTTTCTAAATATTTTTTAATGTGCCCCTTCCTGTCACCCAGCCCGTCCTGCAGCCCTCCTGCTATTGTCTGCCTCTCCAACGCTGGATCCATCTTCTCAGGGAACCCAGAATGCTCCTGTTCCCTGGCCCCTGTGCTGCACGTGGCTGGGGTCTTCTGCTCAGCCATGGGAAGGGGAAGCAGCACTTCCCTGCAACCCTCTCCTCCTCTTCCTCCTCCCACACCGTACCCCCATCATCATCATCATCCGAATCATCGTCATCATCCCTCGCCTCCTCTTCCTCCTCCCACACCGTACCCCCATCATCATCCCTCGCCTCCTCTTCCTCCTCCCACACCGTATCCCAATCATCATCATCATCCAAATCATCATCATCCCTCGCCTCCTCTTCCTCCTCCCACACCGTACCCCCATCATCATCATCCCTCGCCTCCTCTTCCTCCTCCCACACCGTATCCCCATCATCATCATCTGAATCATCATCATCCCTCGCCTCCTCTTCCTCCTCGCACACCATACCCCCATCATCATCATCATCATCCTTATCATCATCAATCCACACCTCCTCTTCCTCCTCCCACACCGTATCCCAATCATCATCATCCCACTCACACACCTCCCCCTCCTGACACACCCATTCCTCCTCCTCCGTAGATATGCTGGCTCCTGGGCTGCTGTAGGGCGATTCAGACGGTGAGAGTACGAACGGCTCCACCACCGTGTACTCAATCACAGTGTACTCCACCACCTTCTCCACCACAGTGTACTCCACCACCTCCTCCTCCCACACCCACTCCTCCTCCTCCGTAGATATGCTGGCTCCTGGGCTGCTGCTGCAGGGCGAATCAGACGGTGAGAGTACGAACGGCTGCACCGCCGTGTACTCCACCACCTGCAGGAGATACAACGTGTTTGTAACCAGCGGCAGTGATACTCTGTATCGCAAGAGCTCCTGTGCCACATGGGGCAGGAACCGCATCGCCGAGCCACATAACACGCACAGCAAAGGCTTTGCTTGCCTCTCTGGCACTGAAGGGGTTAAATCACAGAACCATTTATACCATTTGAAGAATAATTGATAACCCGTGTGCATTGTACGTCACTGTTTTGTCTGTTATTAGCGGATCCCTCGTTTTCCTGTCCTGTTCCCGCTGAAGGTTTTGTTACATGATGCTGCAGATGGACATTAGCTGATGTGTCTCTGGGAATCCCCTCTCCCGGTCACACAGTTACACTCGGCTATAAGAGGAGAAAGCTCTGCAGCTCTTCCTCTGTCTCCTTTACATCTACAGCCCGAGAGTCCTCATCTTCTCTCCTCTGAGGACCGTCTCCCACTATACCCCTATCCCGAGTACCCCTAATACTCCCAGGCCCAGTACCCCCTAATACTCCCATTCCCAGGCTCGGAACCCCCTAATACTCCCAGGCCCAATACCCCCTAATACTCCCATCACCCGGCTCAATACCCCCTAATACTCCCTGGCTTGTACCCCCTAATACTCCCAGGCCCAATATCCCCTAATACCCTCCTCCCCAGGCAAGGTACTCCCAAATACCCCCCTCCCCATGCTCAGTACCCCCTAATACTCCCATCCCCAGGCTCGGAACCCCCTAATTCTCCCAGGCCCAATACCCTCTAATATTCCCAGGCCTAATACCCCCTAATACTCCCAGGCCCAATATCCCCTAATACCCTCCTCCCCAGGCCCAGGAGCCCCAAATACCCCCCTGCCCAAGACCAGAACACCCAAATACCCCCCTCCCCAGGTCCAGTTCTTCCTACTACCCCCCTCCCCAGGCCAAGTACCCCCTACATTCCCCTTCCCAGGCCCAATACCCCCTTATACTCCCCTCCCCAGGATCCCCTACATTCCCAGACCCACTACCCCCTGCATGCCCAGTACCCCCTTCCCCCCCCCCCCCCAGGCCCAGTACCCCCTAATGCCTCCTCCCCAGACTCAGTATCCCCTCATACTCCCCAGGACATGGGAAACGGGAGAGCCCTGCAGGTGTGATCAGGGGAAGGGGAGGGCCTGGAAAGGGGGGGGGGGGCGCTTCAGGGGGAGCCTTGGGAAGGGCTGCGCGGGGGTGGGGGGGAGCTGGGGAACTCTGTTCGGGGGGGCGCGGTTGGGGAAGGGGGGGGGGTCTCTCCCATCCCATGAGACCTGTGGAAACATGACCCAACTAACCTGCAGGAAGAGATCCCCAGCAAGTTCTGTATAATTACACTGTAAAGTGCTGCAGACTGTCCTAGTATCAGTGTCCTGTACAGCAGCTAATAGTATCGTATGTGCAGCGGGTTCACTGCTCCGCCAGTCCCATTTACCTGTGAATCGCCGGCTGCAGGAAGCTGGGGGACTACTTCCTCCTCTTGCTCCTCAGCTTTCCATGCCTGTGATACAGAGGATATAATGAGATGTATTCCTCACTCATACGCATTTCCTGGCGCTGTATGGGAGGTTTGAGGGTGTTGAACCCAAAATCCGTGGGGCTACACAGATAAACCGTTCTAATGGGAACATTCTCACTACAAACTGTAGCGTTACATGTGCTAGACGTGTATACAGAGAGGGTGCGTGTGTAGTGAGAATGAAAGGGCGCACGTGTATATAACCATTAGTGTGTGTGTCGGAAAATGTGTGTGTTACTGTCTAATTGTTACTGTGTGTGCGTGTGTATATAACCATTATTGTGAGTGTGTGGTATTGTCTGATAGTTACTTTGTGTGTTTGTAACCATTAGTGTGTGTGTTACTGCCTGATAGTTACTGTGTGTATGTGTGTTTGTAAAGCATAATGAGAAGTGTGAATTATATCACATAGTGTGTGTCTATTCCAAGCTGCCGTATTGTGGCTGTGTTTCTACAAGTGTATCAATCTGTTAGTGCGCATTTTAGTGTGAGTGTGAGAATATTACTGATTGTGCTTACTTTTTTAGGAGCAGGAATCTCCGTGTGTGTGTGTGTGTGTGTGTGTGTGTGTGTATATGTGTATATGTATGTTATATATATATCCAAAACATTGCGCCGATAATATAAATATATATACACACACACACATATACTGTACACATACACACGTGTGTTTATGTGTATATATAGATATAAAAAGAAAAAGCAGGTACACCAGGGCTTTGCAAAAAATAAATATATACAATACTATTGAATAGAAGTGATCAACGCTTTGGCTCTCTATGGGAGCCTCTCAACACACGGGGACCCCAGGTAGTCAGATCTCACCCCTATTTAATTCTGTTACATGCCACATCAGACTTTGTTTTGATGCATTCTAAGGTTGTCCTTTTATCAGATCTTACCCGGCGTCTCTCCATCTCGGGAAATGTTCGCTGCTTTAAAAATACAGTAGGATGATCCTCGCAATCTGAGACTCAAATACTTGGACAAAAAGATGTGGATTTGTCCTGAAGATGAAAAATAAACCCCCTGGTTATAAATATGATCCAAATGAGCGGTGAAATGTCTGAAATCTCTGCTGCGTCTCAGAAGAAACTTACCTGTCAGATCCACGCTGGATATGGCAGCAAGTGGTGGCACAGAACTCTGGCACAGAGCGGTGTGGCTGTAACCATGGAAGTCAGGTCGCAGGTAAACATGTATTTTTTGAAAATGGCAGTAGAATGCGAATGTGTCACATTCTGAGCTCAGCCCCTGAGCTGTCAGAGGTTTCCAGGTTGTGATAATGGGAGATCCATATTTATTTATAAAATATTTTACCAGGAAGTAATACAGTGAGAGTTATCTCTGGTTTTCAAGTATGTCCTGGGCACAGAGTTAAGACAAATAATACATGGTTACAAATACAGTTACATAAATGAACAGGGTATACATTATATACAAGACATTGCATGCACAGTTAAAGATAATATATATTATGGGCGACTGAAACAGTTACAGACCAGATTAAAATGTGAGACAGCCTTAGATTTGAAAGAACTTAAACTGGTGGTGGATGTGAGAGTCTCTGGTAGGTTGTTCCAGTTTTGGGGTGCACGGTAAGAGAAGGAGGAACGGCCGGATACTTTGTTGAGCCTTGGGACCATGAACAGTCTTTTGGAGTCTGATCTCAGGTGATAAGTGCTGCATGTGGTAGGGGTGAGGAGCTTGTTCATGTAGCTGGGTAGCTTGCCCATAAAGAATTTAAAGGCAAGACAGGAAAGGTGAACTTTGCGCCTAGACTCTAGTGATGACCAATCTAGTTCTTTGAGCATTTCGCAGTGATGTGTGTTGTAGTTGCATTGGAGAATAAAACGACAAATTTAATTGTAGAGGGTGTCAAGTTTGCTAAGGTGGGTTTGAGTTGCCGAGCCATATACTATGTCTCCATAGTCAATAATTGGCATTAACATCTGCTGTCCGATACGCTTTCTGACCAGCAGGCTTAGGGAGGATTTGTTCCTGTAAAGTACCCCTAGTTTGGCATAGGTCTTGGTTGTCAGGGTATCAATGTGCATCCCGAATGTTAAGTTGGAGTCAAACCATAAGCCCAGGTATTTAAAACTTGTGACAGGGGTTAGAGTGGTGTTAGCGTTGGTTCTAATCAGGAGCTCATTCGCTGGAAGCTTCAAAAATGTAGTCTTGGTCCCAAATACCATTGTTACAGTCTTGTCAGTGTTTAAAAACAGTCTGTTTTGGGAAATCCAGTTTTGGAGTTTCAAAAAGTCTGCAGAGGGTGGGGGTGGGGTTAGCTGCAGTTTTTACCTGCAGAGGGTGGGGGTGGGGTTAGCTGCAGAGGGTGGGGGGATGGGGAGGTGGGGTTAGCTGCAGAGGGTGGGGGGGTGGGTTTAGCTGCAGAGGATGAAATAAAAACATTCTTCGTAGAAGAATTTCCCTGAAGAAGTAGTTAATTCTACGAAACTAGTTGGATGTAACATTCTATTGCCTTATATCTGCTTACATTGGCCTTTGTCTATGTATTGGCCTGTCCTGTTTTTATTTCATCCTGTGTGCTGTTTTGGACACTTGTGAGAGACTTTGTAAGACTGTTCAAACTTCCCTATTGAATTCACCACTGCTGTGTAGACAGTGACGCCATTACACAGCGTCCCGCGACGGAGCGGCATCGTGGCACGCTGAGGGCACCCCAGCAAGCTGTGTTTTAACCTCTGTGCAGAGGATACACCTGCCGAGGTACAGGAGCAGCTTCATATCGGCCAGGAAGCAGGAGCGATTTCACCGAGCCCCAGTACCAGCTGCTGAACCTGGCTGCATGAAGGGAAATCCCCTTGGGAGTGAAAAGACTGACGTCCTGCCCCAGAATCAACGGAGCTGCAGCAGCAGAGGGAAGCAAGCACCTGAATCTACAGCTAACAGCTGCCGAGTGGTAAACAGTGTGATACACACTACATGCCTTTTACCAACTTTTTTCATGTACGCAGATATATTACACCCTTTTTAATTTTATAATATATTGTTGAATTTGCTTCACTATTTGGCGTTGTGCGCTGTTTTCTTTTGTTTCCATTCGCTGCAGTAACATGCACTGGGATACACAGAGGTATAAAACCAGTGCTGCAGTAACACGCACTGGGATACACAGAGGTATAAAACCAGCGCTGCAGTAACATGCTCTGGGATACGCGGGTATAAAACCAGCGCTGCAGTAACATGCACTGGGATACACAGAGGTATAAAACCAGTGCTGCAGTAACATGCACTGGGATACACAGAGGTATAAACCAGTGCTGCAGTAACACGCACTGGGATACACAGAGGTATAAAACCAGCGCTGCAGTAACATGCGCTGGGATACACAGAGGTATAAAACCAGCGCTGCAGTAACATGCACTGGGATACACAGGGGTATAAAACCAGCGCTGCAGTAACATGCACTGGGATACACAGAGGTATAAAACCAGTGCTGCAGTAACATGCACTGGGATACACAGAGGTATAAAACCAGCGCTGCAGTAACACGCACTGGGATACACAGAGGTATAAAACCAGCGCTGCAGTAACATGCACTGGGATACACAGAGGTATAAAACCAGTGCTGCAGTAACATGCACTGGGATACACACGGGTATAAAACCAGTGCTGCAGTAAAATGCACTGGGATACACAGAGGTATAAAACCAGTGCTGCAGTAACATGCACTGGGATACACAGAGGTATAAAACCAGTGCTGCAGTAACATGCGCTGGGATACACAGATGTATAAAACCAGCGCTGCAGTAACATGCACTGGGATACACAGAGGTATAAAACCAGTGCTGCAGTAACACGCACTGGGATACACAGAGGTATAAAACCAGCGCTGCAGTAACATGCACTGGGATACACACGGGTATAAAACCAGCGCTGCAGTAACATGCACTGGGATACACAGAGGTATAAAACCAGTGCTGCAGTAACATGCGCTGGGATACACAGAGGTATAAAACCAGTGCTGCAGTAACATGCGCTGGGATACACAGAGGTATAAAACCAGCGCTGCAGTAACATGCGCTGGGATACACAGAGGTATAAAACCAGCGCTGCAGTAACATTCACTGGGATGCACAGATGTATAAAACCAGCACTGCAGTAACATGCACTGGGATACATAGAGGTATAAAACCAGTGCTGCAGTAACATGCACTGGGATACACAGAGGTATAAAACCAGTGCTGCAGTAACACGCACTGGGATACACAGAGGTATAAAACCAGTGCTGCAGTAACAGGCACTGGGATACACAGGGGTATAAAACCAGTGCTGCAGTAACATGCACTAGGATACACAGGGGTATAAAACCAGTGCTGCAGTAACACGCACTGGGATACACAGAGGTATAAAACGAGTGCTGCAGTAACACGCACTGGGATACACAGGGGTATAAAACCAGTGCTGCAGTAACATGCACTGGGATACACAGGGGTATAAAACCAGTGCTGCAGTAACACGCACTGGGATACACAGAGGTATAAAACTAGTGCTGCAGTAACACGCACTGGGATACACGGGTATAAAACCAGTGCTGCAGTAACACGCACTGAGATACACAGGGGTATAAAACCAGTGCTGCAGTAACATGCACTGAGATACACAGAGGTATAAAACCAGTGCTGCAGTAACACGCACTGGGATACACAGAGGTATAAAACCAGTGCTGCAGTAACACGCACTGGGATACACAGGGGTATAAAACCAGTGCTGCAGTAACACGCACTGGGATACACGGGTATAAAACCAGTGCTGCAGTAACACGCACTGAGATACACAGGGGTATAAAACCAGTGCTGCAGTAACACGCACTGGGATACACAGAGGTATAAAACCAGTGCTGCAGTAACACGCTCTGGGATACACAGAGGTATAAAACCAGTGCTGCAGTAACACGCACTGGGATACACAGGGGTATAAAACCAGTGCTGCAGTAACACGCACTGGGATACACAGAGGTATAAAACCTGTGCTGCAGTAACACGCACTGGGATACACAGGGGTATAAAACCAGTGCTGCAGTAACACGCACTGGGATACACAGAGGTATAAAACCAGTGCTGCAGTAACACGCACTGGGATACACAGGGGTATAAAACCAGTGCTGCAGTAACACGCACTGGGATACACAGGGGTATAAAACCAGTGCTGCAGTAACACGCACTGGGATACACAGAGGTATAAAACCAGTGCTGCAGTAACACGCACCGGGAAACACAGGGGTATAAAACCAGTGCTGCAGTAACACGCACCGGGATACACAGAGGTATAAAACCAGCGCTGCAGTAACACGCACTGGGATACACAGAGGTATAAAACCAGCGCTGCAGTAACATGCACTGGGGTACACAGAGGTATAAAACCAGCGCTGCAGTAACATGCGCTGGGATACACAGAGGTATAAAACCAGCGCTGCAGTAACATGCGCTGGGATACACAGAGGTATAAAACCAGTGCTGCAGTAACACGCACTGGGATACACAGAGGTATAAAAACCAGCGCTGCAGTAACATGCACTGGGATACACACGGGTATAAAACCAGCGCTGCAGTAACACGCACTGGGATACACAGAGGAATAAAACCAGCGCTGCAGTAACATGCACTGGGATACACACGGGTATAAAACCAGTGCTGCAGTAACATGCGCTGGGATACACAGAGGTATAAAACCAGTGCTGCAGTAACATGCGCTGGGATACACAGAGGTATAAAACCAGCGCTGCAGTAACATGCGCTGGGATACACAGAGGTATAAAACCAGCGCTGCAGTAACATTCACTGGGATGCACAGATGTATAAAACCAGCACTGCAGTAACATGCACTGGGATACACAGAGGTATAAAACCAGTGCTGCAGTAACATGCACTGGGATACACAGAGGTATAAAACCAGCGCTGCAGTAACATGCACTGGGATACACAGAGGTATAAAACCAGCGCTGCAGTAACATGCACTGGGATACATAGAGGTATAAAACCAGTGCTGCAGTAACATGCACTGGGATACACAGGGGTATAAAACCAGTGCTGCAGTAACACGCACTGGGATACACAGAGGTATAAAACCAGTGCTGCAGTAACAGGCACTGGGATACACAGGGGTATAAAACCAGTGCTGCAGTAACATGCACTGGGATACACAGGGGTATAAAACCAGTGCTGCAGTAACACGCACTGGGATACACAGAGGTATAAAACGAGTGCTGCAGTAACACGCACTGGGATACACAGGGGTATAAAACCAGTGCTGCAGTAACATGCACTGGGATACACAGGGGTATAAAACCAGTGCTGCAGTAACACGCACTGGGATACACAGAGGTATAAAACTAGTGCTGCAGTAACACGCACTGGGATACACGGGTATAAAACCAGTGCTGCAGTAACACGCACTGAGATACACAGGGGTATAAAACCAGTGCTGCAGTAACATGCACTGAGATACACAGAGGTATAAAACCAGTGCTGCAGTAACACGCACTGGGATACACAGAGGTATAAAACCAGTGCTGCAGTAACACGCACTGGGATACACAGGGGTATAAAACCAGTGCTGCAGTAACACGCACTGGGATACACGGGTATAAAACCAGTGCTGCAGTAACACGCACTGAGATACACAGGGGTATAAAACCAGCACTGCAGTAACATGCACTGGGATACACAGAGGTATAAAACCAGTGCTGCAGTAACATGCACTGGGATACACAGAGGTATAAAACCAGCGCTGCAGTAACATGCACTGGGATACACAGAGGTATAAAACCAGCGCTGCAGTAACATGCACTGGGATACATAGAGGTATAAAACCAGTGCTGCAGTAACATGCACTGGGATACACAGGGGTATAAAACCAGTGCTGCAGTAACACGCACTGGGATACACAGAGGTATAAAACCAGTGCTGCAGTAACACGCACTGGGATACACAGGGGTATAAAACCAGTGCTGCAGTAACACGCACTGGGATACACGGGTATAAAACCAGTGCTGCAGTAACACGCACTGAGATACACAGGGGTATAAAACCAGCGCTGCAGTAACATGCACTGGGATACACAGAGGTATAAAACCAGCGCTGCAGTAACATGCACTGGGATACATAGAGGTATAAAACCAGTGCTGCAGTAACATGCACTGGGATACACAGGGGTATAAAACCAGTGCTGCAGTAACACGCACTGGGATACACAGAGGTATAAAACCAGTGCTGCAGTAACAGGCACTGGGATACACAGGGGTATAAAACCAGTGCTGCAGTAACATGCACTGGGATACACAGGGGTATAAAACCAGTGCTGCAGTAACATGCACTGGGATACACAGGGGTATAAAACCAGTGCTGCAGTAACACGCACTGGGATACACAGAGGTATAAAACGAGTGCTGCAGTAACACGCACTGGGATACACGGGTATAAAACCAGTGCTGCAGTAACACGCACTGAGATACACAGGGGTATAAAACCAGTGCTGCAGTAACATGCACTGAGATACACAGAGGTATAAAACCAGTGCTGCAGTAACACGCACTGGGATACACAGAGGTATAAAACCAGTGCTGCAGTAACACGCACTGGGATACACAGGGGTATAAAACCAGTGCTGCAGTAACACGCACTGGGATACACGGGTATAAAACCAGTGCTGCAGTAACACGCACTGAGATACACAGGGGTATAAAACCAGTGCTGCAGTAACACGCACTGGGATACACAGAGGTATAAAACCAGTGCTGCAGTAACACGCACTGGGATACACAGGGGTATAAAACCAGTGCTGCAGTAACACGCACTGGGATACACAGGGGTATAAAACCAGTGCTGCAGTAACACGCACTGGGATACACAGAGGTATAAAACCAGTGCTGCAGTAACACGCACCGGGAAACACAGGGGTATAAAACCAGTGCTGCAGTAACACGCACCGGGATACACAGAGGTATAAAACCAGCGCTGCAGTAACACGCACTGGGATACACAGAGGTATAAAACCAGCGCTGCAGTAACATGCACTGGGGTACACAGAGGTATAAAACCAGCGCTGCAGTAACATGCGCTGGGATACACAGAGGTATAAAACCAGCGCTGCAGTAACATGCGCTGGGATACACAGAGGTATAAAACCAGTGCTGCAGTAACACGCACTGGGATACACAGAGGTATAAAAACCAGCGCTGCAGTAACATGCACTGGGATACACACGGGTATAAAACCAGCGCTGTAGTAACACGCACTGGGATACACAGGGGTATAAAACCAGTGCTGCAGTAACACGCACTGGGATACACGGGTATAAAACCAGTGCTGCAGTAACACGCACTGAGATACACAGGGGTATAAAACCAGTGCTGCAGTAACACTCACTGGGATACACAGAGGTATAAAACCAGTGCTGCAGTAACACGCACTGGGATACACAGAGGTATAAAACCAGTGCTGCAGTAACACGCACTGGGATACACAGGGGTATAAAACCAGTGCTGCAGTAACACGCACTGGGATACACAGGGGTATAAAACCAGTGCTGCAGTAACACGCACTGGGATACACAGAGGTATAAAACCAGTGCTGCAGTAACACGCACCGGGAAACACAGGGGTATAAAACCAGTGCTGCAGTAACACGCACCGGGATACACAGAGGTATAAAACCAGCGCTGCAGTAACACGCACTGGGATACACAGAGGTATAAAACCAGCGCTGCAGTAACATGCACTGGGGTACACAGAGGTATAAAACCAGCGCTGCAGTAACATGCGCTGGGATACACAGAGGTATAAAACCAGCGCTGCAGTAACATGCGCTGGGATACACAGAGGTATAAAACCAGTGCTGCAGTAACACGCACTGGGATACACAGAGGTATAAAAACCAGCGCTGCAGTAACATGCACTGGGATACACACGGGTATAAAACCAGCGCTGTAGTAACACGCACTGGGATACACAGAGGTATAAAACCAGCGCTGCAGTAACATGCACTGGGATACACACGGGTATAAAACCAGTGCTGCAGTAACATGCGCTGGGATACACAGAGGTATAAAACCAGCGCTGCAGTAACATGCGCTGGGATACACAGAGGTATAAAACCAGCGCTGCAGTAACATGCGCTGGGATACACAGAGGTATAAAACCAGCGCTGCAGTAACATTCACTGGGATGCACAGATGTATAAAACCAGCACTGCAGTAACATGCACTGGGATACACAGAGGTATAAAACCAGTGCTGCAGTAACATGCACTGGGATACACAGAGGTATAAAACCAGCGCTGCAGTAACATGCACTGGGATACACAGAGGTATAAAACCAGCGCTGCAGTAACATGCACTGGGATACATAGAGGTATAAAATCAGTGCTGCAGTAACATGCACTGGGATACACAGGGGTATAAAACCAGTGCTGCAGTAACACGCACTGGGATACACAGAGGTATAAAACCAGTGCTGCAGTAACAGGCACTGGGATACACAGGGGTATAAAACCAGTGCTGCAGTAACATGCACTGGGATACACAGGGGTATAAAACCAGTGCTGCAGTAACACGCACTGGGATACACAGAGGTATAAAACCAGCGCTGCAGTAACATGCGCTGGGATACACAGAGGTATAAAACCAGCGCTGCAGTAACATGCGCTGGGATACACAGAGGTATAAAACCAGTGCTGCAGTAACATGCGCTGGGATACACAGAGGTATAAAACCAGCGCTGCAGTAACATGCGCTGGGATACACAGAGGTATAAAACCAGTGCTGCAGTAACACGCACTGGGATACACAGAGGTATAAAAACCAGCGCTGCAGTAACATGCACTGGGATACACACGGGTATAAAACCAGCGCTGCAGTAACACGCACTGGGATACACAGAGGTATAAAACCAGCGCTGCAGTAACATGCACTGGGATACACACGGGTATAAAACCAGTGCTGCAGTAACATGCGCTGGGATACACAGAGGTATAAAACCAGCGCTGCAGTAACATGCGCTGGGATACACAGAGGTATAAAACCAGCGCTGCAGTAACATGCGCTGGGATACACAGAGGTATAAAACCAGCGCTGCAGTAACATTCACTGGGATGCATAGATGTATAAAACCAGCACTGCAGTAACATGCACTGGGATACACAGAGGTATAAAACCAGTGCTGCAGTAACATGCACTGGGATACACAGAGGTATAAAACCAGCGCTGCAGTAACATGCACTGGGATACACAGAGGTATAAAACCAGCGCTGCAGTAACATGCACTGGGATACATAGAGGTATAAAACCAGTGCTGCAGTAACATGCACTGGGATACACAGGGGTATAAAACCAGTGCTGCAGTAACACGCACTGGGATACACAGAGGTATAAAACCAGTGCTGCAGTAACAGGCACTGGGATACACAGGGGTATAAAACCAGTGCTGCAGTAACATGCACTGGGATACACAGAGGTATAAAACCAGTGCTGCAGTAACATGCGCTGGGATACACAGAGGTATAAAACCAGCGCTGCAGTAACATGCGCTGGGATACACAGAGGTATAAAACCAGTGCTGCAGTAACACGCACTGGGATACACAGAGGTATAAAAACCAGCGCTGCAGTAACATGCACTGGGATACACACGGGTATAAAACCAGCGCTGCAGTAACACGCACTGGGATACACAGAGGTATAAAACCAGCGCTGCAGTAACATGCACTGGGATACACACGGGTATAAAACCAGTGCTGCAGTAACATGCGCTGGGATACACAGAGGTATAAAACCAGCGCTGCAGTAACATGCGCTGGGATACACAGAGGTATAAAACCAGCGCTGCAGTAACATGCGCTGGGATACACAGAGGTATAAAACCAGCGCTGCAGTAACATTCACTGGGATGCACAGATGTATAAAACCAGCACTGCAGTAACATGCACTGGGATACACAGAGGTATAAAACCAGTGCTGCAGTAACATGCACTGGGATACAC
The DNA here is from genome assembly GCF_040206685.1 of Ascaphus truei. NCBI lineage: Eukaryota > Metazoa > Chordata > Amphibia > Anura > Ascaphidae > Ascaphus > Ascaphus truei. Next base: position 28,128,650 of record NC_134493.1, on the reverse strand, counting down.
AGAGGTATAAAACCAGCGCTGCAGTAACATGCACTGGGATACACAGAGGTATAAAACCAGCGCTGCAGTAACATGCACTGGGATACATAGAGGTATAAAACCAGTGCTGCAGTAACATGCACTGGGATACACAGGGGTATAAAACCAGTGCTGCAGTAACACGCACTGGGATACACAGAGGTATAAAACCAGTGCTGCAGTAACAGGCACTGGGATACACAGGGGTATAAAACCAGTGCTGCAGTAACATGCACTGGGATACACAGAGGTATAAAACCAGCGCTGCAGTAACATGCGCTGGGATACACAGAGGTATAAAACCAGTGCTGCAGTAACATGCGCTGGGATACACAGAGGTATAAAACCAGCGCTGCAGTAACATGCGCTGGGATACACAGAGGTATAAAACCAGTGCTGCAGTAACATGCGCTGGGATACACAGAGGTATAAAACCAGCGCTGCAGTAACATGCGCTGGGATACACAGAGGTATAAAACCAGTGCTGCAGTAACACGCACTGGGATACACAGAGGTATAAAAACCAGCGCTGCAGTAACATGCACTGGGATACACACGGGTATAAAACCAGCGCTGCAGTAACACGCACTGGGATACACAGAGGTATAAAACCAGCGCTGCAGTAACATGCACTGGGATACACACGGGTATAAAACCAGTGCTGCAGTAACATGCGCTGGGATACACAGAGGTATAAAACCAGCGCTGCAGTAACATGCGCTGGGATACACAGAGGTATAAAACCAGCGCTGCAGTAACATGCGCTGGGATACACAGAGGTATAAAACCAGCGCTGCAGTAACATTCACTGGGATGCACAGATGTATAAAACCAGCGCTGCAGTAACATGCACTGGGATACACAGAGGTATAAAACCAGTGCTGCAGTAACATGCACTGGGATACACAGAGGTATAAAACCAGCGCTGCAGTAACATGCACTGGGATACACAGAGGTATAAAACCAGCGCTGCAGTAACATGCACTGGGATACATAGAGGTATAAAACCAGTGCTGCAGTAACATGCACTGGGATACACAGGGGTATAAAACCAGTGCTGCAGTAACACGCACTGGGATACACAGAGGTATAAAACCAGTGCTGCAGTAACAGGCACTGGGATACACAGGGGTATAAAACCAGTGCTGCAGTAACATGCACTGGGATACACAGAGGTATAAAACCAGCGCTGCAGTAACATGCGCTGGGATACACAGAGGTATAAAACCAGTGCTGCAGTAACATGCGCTGGGATACACAGAGGTATAAAACCAGCGCTGCAGTAACATGCGCTGGGATACACAGAGGTATAAAACCAGTGCTGCAGTAACATGCGCTGGGATACACAGAGGTATAAAACCAGCGCTGCAGTAACATGCGCTGGGATACACAGAGGTATAAAACCAGTGCTGCAGTAACACGCACTGGGATACACAGAGGTATAAAAACCAGCGCTGCAGTAACATGCACTGGGATACACACGGGTATAAAACCAGCGCTGCAGTAACACGCACTGGGATACACAGAGGTATAAAACCAGCGCTGCAGTAACATGCACTGGGATACACACGGGTATAAAACCAGTGCTGCAGTAACATGCGCTGGGATACACAGAGGTATAAAACCAGCGCTGCAGTAACATGCGCTGGGATACACAGAGGTATAAAACCAGCGCTGCAGTAACATGCGCTGGGATACACAGAGGTATAAAACCAGCGCTGCAGTAACTTTCACTGGGATGCACAGATGTATAAAACCAGCACTGCAGTAACATGCACTGGGATACACAGAGGTATAAAACCAGCGCTGCAGTAACATGCACTGGGATACACAGAGGTATAAAACCAGCGCTGCAGTAACATGCACTGGGATACACAGAGGTATAAAACCAGCGCTGCAGTAACATGCACTGGGATACATAGAGGTATAAAACCAGTGCTGCAGTAACATGCACTGGGATACACAGGGGTATAAAACCAGTGCTGCAGTAACACGCACTGGGATACACAGAGGTATAAAACCAGTGCTGCAGTAACATGCACTGGGATACACAGAGGTATAAAACCAGTGCTGCAGTAACAGGCACTGGGATACACAGGGGTATAAAACCAGTGCTGCAGTAACACGCACTGGGATACACGGGTATAAAACCAGTGCTGCAGTAACACGCACTGGGATACACAGGGGTATAAAACCAGTGCTGCAGTAACACGCACTGAGATACACAGGGGTATAAAACCAGTGCTGCAGTAACATGCACTGGGATACACAGAGGTATAAAACCAGCGCTGCAGTAACATGCGCTGGGATACACAGAGGTATAAAACCAGTGCTGCAGTAACATGCACTGGGATACACAGGGGTATAAAACCAGTGCTAGTAATAAAGAGTATACCCCTAAACCTGTCCAGTTCATGTCACCCAAACCCAAAAGAGGAGACAGACGGATTAAGGCTAATCAATCTAACAAACCTGATACTCCAGTTGTCCAATTGGATAAAGAGATTGACTGTATCTTTGAACAGTACCATCAGAGTGTAACGGGTATTCCCCCACCCAATCGCAGATATGGTGTAGGTGCAAGGAACATATATTGTTACTCAGGTGTGGTGCATAACCTGTTGGCTCACAGGAGGGCTGAGCTTCCGCCACGGGGAACCTGGGGCAATTATACTGGGGTACTCACTTACAATGATGCAGCGCCTCCACCTGCGATGGCTCCCACCAGAGGGGGAGTAGTTCCTCGCAGGACAATCAATAATCACATAGACAGCATGTATATTAACTAATGACTTTACTAACATGCATAACAACTCATCACACTCATAATGACATGTGTCCCTCTCACGAGGAGACACTAACTGCGACGTCCAGCAGGACGCTTCCCCAACACCAGGTGATCCCACCCAGTGTCCAAAGAACCCCACCCAATGTCCCGCACTCTTGCAGAGAGAGTCAATGGGTGACTGCGCAGTCACTATTTAAGCTAAGGGCCCGTTGGTGCACTTGTGTATTAGATAGTACCTGCCGAGCACTCCGGTGCTCGGGTCCGCAACAATCTTCTCAAAGGGTCAGACGTGTGATGAATCCGTCTGATTCTCCAACCGAACTCCTTGCACGTGCGGACCGCCAGGGGCGATCCTATTCGTACGAAAGTCTCTGTGAACCCCAACGTGGGTCCAACCGCTCCCACAGGAACAGCAGCAGCCGCTGTGTCCCTATCTATATAAGTGGTACTAACCTGACCGGAACCCTAACCTAGGGCCTGTCCCTGTAGTACAGCAACCTGCGGTGGCTTGGGGAACTCCTATAACCGGTAGGGGGTAATGACCTGTCCCACTCCCCCAACTACCCAAGTCCTTTCGGTAAGTGATCTGGAATGGACTAGAGTACTCTTCCATGCAGTACTTGGGCGTCTACCTACTGTTGGCTAGCCTAGTGCAGATCCTCTCCAGAATTCCTGACCTCGTTAACAGGCTATCCCTTCAGGCATCCTACCCCTAGCGCTACCTCAAGGTGACTAGAACAGCTATAGCCCTTCTCCAGACCCACTACTCTCTGACTAGTCCCAGCGCCTACCGCAGCAAGCTGTAACTCACTGGAGGCTGCAGCCAACGTGCTGCAAAACAAGGTGCCTGCCTGTCAGACCTCACCGCACTAACAGCCGTGACTCTGACAAGGCAGCACTTTATGCTAAAGGGCAGCGTCCCTATCTCGGGCCTCCCTAAGCACTTACCCACTAAACTAGTGGGGCGTTGGGGCCTACCTGGGGTGTAGGTACCTATATGGGGCAGGAGCTGCACTCGCTCCCCGCACCCTTCTTCCCTCACAGCTCCCTAGCTCCAACTCTCTTACTGATAACTATCAGCGCATGTAGCAACACCCTGCAACTTAACACTAAGTCCGCTGCTGCTTTTCTTCCCTTCTGTTCCCCAGCTCCCACTAATGCAAGTGACAGGGTCCCTAACCTGAGGGCTGTCCCTGGCAACACTCACTTTACTGGGGAGCTGAGCTATCTCGGGCCCTGGGGGTGCTGGCCTAGTACAGGGAGTCCCTGACTCCTGTACCCTACCTCCTTCCCTGGGCTGCTCCGGTCTCTGACTCACTAACGTGGGCTCAGCGCGCGAAATGTATCTCTTTGCCTGCCTGGCCTTCCTAAGCCCTATTGGCTCCCTGGTGTCACATGGGGCATACAGAGGCTCATGGGGCCTGTAGTCCCTCTCTAGGGCCCTCCCTAATAGGCTCTGGCTTCGCGGGCTTTTCTGCCTCTTCCCTGCGCATGCGCGAACTATAGGGGGCTGCCTTGACTCCCTCGCGCTACCTCTCGCCAGCCGCCGGGCCCGCAGCAACGCGATCGCGGCCCTAGCGACGGCCCGATCGCGTCCCCGGCAACCGGCATGCACCAAGGGGCAACGCGCCACTCCCCGCTCCAGCCCTACACTCGCGCGACCACTACGCCTGCGCGAACTAACGCGCAATGGTGGCGCCCTAACCGCCCGGCTCCGAGAGCGCCGGGTTTCCCGTGATGCGCGTGCGGCCCTGGCAACCGGCCGCACGCGTCCCCAGCAACCCCCGAGCCGGGACCTGACCGCCCTCACCTCCCGTATCGCCCGATGGGGCCGCCAGTGGACTCGGCGGCACCCGCGATCTCTGGGAAGGTGAGGCGGGTGCTGATACTGCTGGGAGACCTGGCTACACACTCCCCCTGGTGAAAAATCCAACGTCCTCGCTTGGAGAACGCCATACCCTGACATACGGTTACACAATAAAAAATTGCATGTCATAATTGGTACACTTAGCAGGTCGACTTTACACCTCAGATTACATGGTACATCCCACACTATACCCGAGACTAGCTGAGACCATATGTGGTGTGCCCCTAACTGATCATATGGGAGTACCTCACTTTTGCGTCCGTGAGCCTCCCGCAGAAAATTCTCTTGAAGAGCACCTTCTGGGGTGCCAGTTACCGGTTCCTCGCTACTTCCTCCCCCTGGTGGAAGGAATAGCACAGTGTCCTTTAACCAGGCCTTTACCCGGCCATCCGCGGCAGGTACGCGGTAGACCAGGAGGCCAGGACCTTTTCCGCGGTCCACTACGTGGTGAATGGAGCTCTCCTTTTTGGACTCTAAGGAGAAAATTTTCACTAACTCCTTCGCTACACAGTCCTGGTCCCTACCGACTGGCAAGGCTTCCACTGGGAAGCTAGAAATGAACAACGTCTCTTTTCTCACAGTCTCTGTTTCACCTGACAGGGGGTAAAGGGTAGCTACCTTACCACTGCGGTGATTCACGGTGGCCAACAGGTCCTCGGGGACGCTGTCAGTTCCCACCTTGGCTATCTCAGGACCTGCCCCCGGCACTTCTGGGGCAGTCCACTTACTGGCTTGAACTTCGGGAGCGTTGGATCCCAGTCCTGGGACCACTTGCGTTGGAGCACACGGGCTCACCCCCAACACCCCGGGGGCAGTCGACTCACCCTTGTCGTCTGTAGGTACTGGCCCCAAGCCTAGGACCGATGGTACCTCGGTAGTAGGTCGGACTGACCATGGTAGGGCACACGGGCCCACAGCAGGGTCCGCATTCGCCGAGATAGTGTGTTCATTGGTGTCACTAAAGTGGTCCGCCGGCAGGCGCATCACCACTAGTGACGGGTCGCTGGATTCACTAGAAGAAGGTGGGGGCATATACACCTTACCCTGTGATTCCTCCGTTTCACTGCTGGGGTGGTTCGCCGGTAGGCGCATCGCCACCGATGGGACTTCAACCTTGTCCGCTGGCAACATCACGATCGGATCCTCCGCCAACGTGTTGCTCGGCTCCGTAACTGGCTGATCTGGGTTCCGTGGTTCCTGCTCTGGAACCGGGTCTAAAATGGTAGCATTTGCAGCATTTTCTGCAACTTCATATTTCTCTATCTCTTCCACTAGCCTCCTCCATGAAAGGGGGTCACCCCGCATCCAAGAGCACTTCATCCTGACCACAACAGGATGGTCAGGTATCGCTCCTCTCAGAATTTGATCACAACAGTACACATCCACCTCGGTGGCCTTAATACGATCCCCTTTTCGCATCTCCCGTAGGACTGCTCCAATCCGCAGGAGGAAATCCAATAGCTCCTCTCCGTCTTTCTGACGAAGACTGTAGTACCGCTTCATCAATTGTCCCATGTCCTCTGCTGGTTCTGCAAACTGGGGCACAATAGGCTTCAACAACCGGGCACTTTCTACAAGGGAGTGGGTCTGGCTCTGCACTGACTCACTCGCATTGCAGGGGCGGGGCTTAGGGTTTCCCGCCAGTCCCGGACAGATTGTTGCAATACTTTTCTGTGCCGGCGTGCAGTCAGCAACACGTGCGCTCTCCTGTTTTGGCAGCTCCGGGTACACTACAGGACAGTCTGAACCGACCGAATCTTCCAACCACAAGCTGGACGGACCCAGGCCTTCAGTTATATCTTGCCCGAAACTCACTAGCACGGAACAATACTTCTTGTCCTCCAAGTGTAAATCTACCACGGCTATGGAGGCAGTCCTCCGGAGATGAGGGTTTTGCCACAATGCCGCTCGTATCTCTGATGAGGGAATATCTACAGGGACGTGGCACACCGCCAGCGCATGGGTCGGCGGCACTCCCAACTTCAGGGCCCAGTCGTGGACCTCGTGTCCGGACTTTACAACCATGATAAAAAAATAGGAATTGGACAATTTGGAAAAATAGGATAGGGCACCCCAGATCTGATCTCAGCAGCGCCTCCAAATGTAACGGGTATTCCCCCACCCAATCGCAGATATGGTGTAGGTGCAAGGAACATATATTGTTACTCAGGTGTGGTGCATAACCTGTTGGCTCACAGGAGGGCTGAGCTTCCGCCACGGGGAACCTGGGGCAATTATACTGGGGTACTCACTTACAATGATGCAGCGCCTCCACCTGCGATGGCTCCCACCAGAGGGGGAGTAGTTCCTCGCAGGACAATCAATAATCACATAGACAGCATGTATATTAACTAATGACTTTACTAACATGCATAACAACTCATCACACTCATAATGACATGTGTCCCTCTCACGAGGAGACACTAACTGCGACGTCCAGCAGGACGCTTCCCCAACACCAGGTGATCCCACCCAGTGTCCAAAGAACCCCACCCAATGTCCCGCACTCTTGCAGAGAGAGTCAATGGGTGACTGCGCAGTCACTATTTAAGCTAAGGGCCCGTTGGTGCACTTGTGTATTAGATAGTACCTGCCGAGCACTCCGGTGCTCGGGTCCGCAACAATCTTCTCAAAGGGTCAGACGTGTGATGAATCCGTCTGATTCTCCAACCGAACTCCTTGCACGTGCGGACCGCCAGGGGCGATCCTATTCGTACGAAAGTCTCTGTGAACCCCAACGTGGGTCCAACCGCTCCCACAGGAACAGCAGCAGCTGCTGTGTCCCTATCTATATAAGTGGTACTAACCTGACCGGAACCCTAACCTAGGGCCTGTCCCTGTAGTACAGCAACCTGCGGTGGCTTGGGGAACTCCTATAACCGGTAGGGGGTAATGACCTGTCCCACTCCCCCAACTACCCAAGTCCTTTCGGTAAGTGATCTGGAATGGACTAGAGTACTCTTCCATGCAGTACTTGGGCGTCTACCTACTGTTGGCTAGCCTAGTGCAGATCCTCTCCAGAATTCCTGACCTCGTTAACAGGCTATCCCTTCAGGCATCCTACCCCTAGCGCTACCTCAAGGTGACTAGAACAGCTATAGCCCTTCTCCAGACCCACTACTCTCTGACTAGTCCCAGCGCCTACCGCAGCAAGCTGTAACTCACTGGAGGCTGCAGCCAACGTGCTGCAAAACAAGGTGCCTGCCTGTCAGACCTCACCGCACTAACAGCCGTGACTCTGACAAGGCAGCACTCTATGCTAAAGGGCAGCGTCCCTATCTCGGGCCTCCCTAAGCACTTACCCACTAAACTAGTGGGGCGTTGGGGCCTACCTGGGGTGTAGGTACCTATATGGGGCAGGAGCTGCACTCGCTCCCCGCACCCTTCTTCCCTCACAGCTCCCTAGCTCCAACTCTCTTACTGATAACTATCAGCGCATGTAGCAACACCCTGCAACTTAACACTAAGTCCGCTGCTGCTTTTCTTCCCTTCTGTTCCCCAGCTCCCACTAATGCAAGTGACAGGGTCCCTAACCTGAGGGCTGTCCCTGGCAACACTCACTTTACTGGGGAGCTGAGCTATCTCGGGCCCTGGGGGTGCTGGCCTAGTACAGGGAGTCCCTGACTCCTGTACCCTACCTCCTTCCCTGGGCTGCTCCGGTCTCTGACTCACTAACGTGGGCTCAGCGCGCGAAATGTATCTCTTTGCCTGCCTGGCCTTCCTAAGCCCTATTGGCTCCCTGGTGTCACATGGGGCATACAGAGGCTCATGGGGCCTGTAGTCCCTCTCTAGGGCCCTCCCTAATAGGCTCTGGCTTCGCGGGCTTTTCTGCCTCTTCCCTGCGCATGCGCGAACTATAGGGGGCTGCCTTGACTCCCTCGCGCTACCTCTCGCCAGCCGCCGGGCCCGCAGCAACGCGATCGCGGCCCTAGCGACGGCCCGATCGCGTCCCCGGCAACCGGCATGCACCAAGGGGCAACGCGCCACTCCCCGCTCCAGCCCTACACTCGCGCGACCACTACGCCTGCGCGAACTAACGCGCAATGGTGGCGCCCTAACCGCCCGGCTCCGAGAGCGCCGGGATTCCCGTGATGCGCGTGCGGCCCTGGCAACCGGCCGCACGCGTCCCCAGCAACCCCCGAGCCGGGACCTGACCGCCCTCACCTCCCGTATCGCCCGATGGGGCCGCCAGTGGACTCGGCGGCACCCGCGATCTCTGGGAAGGTGAGGCGGGTGCTGATACTGCTGGGAGACCTGGCTACAAGAGTAACAGGTACCAACCACTAGTCGAGTTCGAGCAAGAACAAAATAGTTCCACCCAGACTAGGGAAGATAAACCTACATTTTCTTTTTTAGACTGGAGGAAGACACGAGAGCAACAGAACGCCAGAGAAGCAATAAAAGATCTGCTAGGGAAAGAAGGGACGTCAAGAGACAGAAAAAGAAAGAACACACTAGAGGAAAGAGAGGAGGCAGAAAGAATAGGGAAACAACTCAGACGGTAACTTCTACATACACCAATATATTTAACATCAGTCAACAACCCATATCCCTTAAAGAAAAAGAAGTACTCTCTAAAGGGCTGTCGTTTGCACCAGTTGTAGGCCCCAATAGCTTTCAACTGTACGTCGATGTGCAGCGATTTGTGAGGAAGCTGTGCCTCAAGAAATACTTTGTCAGAGACGCAGTGTCCCATTTGGACAGTAATACCAATCTCCCTATTAATTCTGCATCCACAATCACAAGCAAATTTAAAAAACCCTCCACTTTCTTTCCCAGGTTTGCTGGTGGACCATTTGTTAATGCATTTGCGCAAATGGTCACCGACGACTTGGAACAGCAAAGTCGAAATTACAAAATAAAAAGGCATAATCTTAGTATGGAGGAGAAACATTTGCTACGGGCACTTGGAGAAAATGGCTCAATTGTTATGAAACCGGCTGACAAGGGAGGGGGGTTGGTGATTATGGACAAATCCTATTATCTCCAGGAGACAATGCGTATCCTTGGAGATGTCTCTACTTACCAACCCCTCGCCCTTAATCCCACTGTCACTTACCAACAACAATTATTGGATTTTCTAAATATGGGCCTTGACCAAAATGCAATTACCAAACAAGAATTTGAATTTTTATATAATCAATTTCCAATCATTCCCATTTTCTATATAATACCTAAAATTCATAAAAATTTACAGCAGCCGCCGGGCCGTCCTATCGTATCGGGCATCCGGTCCCTCACATCACATCTATCACAGTTCATAGATCATCATTTGCAACCGTACGTTGTTAAACTTCCCTCATTCCTTAGGGATACCACCCACATGCTGCAGACCCTAAAGGACATTCAATGGAAGCCACATTATTATTTAGTTACAGCTGATGTCACATCACTATATACTGTTATCGACCATGTCCAGGGTTGTGAGGCTGTCGGCCATTTTTTGGATAATGATCCTTCTATGACACCATCACTTAAAACATTTCTTATTTCTGGCATTCAATTTATACTTTCACACAATTATTTTAATTTTAATAATTTATATTATTTACAGGTATGTGGCACCGCCATGGGTACCAGGTTTGCTCCTAGTTATGCTAATTTATTTATGGGCAGCTGGGAGAACGAATCCATCTGGTCCGGCTGCCCTTACGGAGCAGACCTGGTACTATGGCGGCGCTACATCGATGATATTATTTTTATTTGGTCAGGGTCACTACAGCAATTACACCTATTCCAAGAATACATGAACAACAATTCGTATAATTTAAAATTTTCGTTTGTTTCAAGTAATGTTTCTATAGAATTTTTGGATTTAGTTATATATATCTCTAACAACACTTTACATACCAAAACTCACTTTAAGAAGGTTCAAGCGAACAATTATCTACATGCCGATAGCCATCACAGCCCTGCATGGATCGATAACATTCCTAAAGGACAATTCATCAGACTAAAACGAAATAGCTCCACTTTAGACGCATTCCAAAATCAGGCACAGGATCTTAGGAACAGATTCATTGACAGGAAATATTCACCTAATCACCTTGACAATATTATATCAGAGGTTGAGGTTTTGGAAAGATCAACACTTTTAGAGTATAAACCTAAACCATCCAATACACAAATGCAAATACCATTCATTACTCAATTCAATCAGATGGCACCTGGGATAAAGAAAACCATTCGGAAATATTGGCCAATCTTGAGAAAAGATACAGATTTGGCACAAATACTGCCTTCAAAACCAAAAATCATATTCACAAAGGCAGCCAACATAGGCCAAAGGTTGGCCCCAAGCTGTCCACTTAAATCCAATGGTCAGCAAAATAAAATCAAAAACAAAAATGCCATTAAGGGTTACTACACATGTAATACATGCACAGCATGTAAATTCAGCTCCAAACAATTATGCTTTACTTCAACAAAAACACGGAAGAAGTATACTATCCAACAGCACATCACATGTAATAGCACTAATATTATTTACCCCCTTGAATGTCCCTGTGGTCTGCAGTATGTGGGTATGACCACCAGACCTATCAAACGACGGTTCTATGAACATATCTACAATATCAAAAAAGGTCTAGAGTCCCATAGTGTGTCGAGCCATTTCCTTCATGTGCACGGTAAAGATCCTAAAGGTCTAATATGTGTAGCCATAGAGGCTGTTATACCTAACTGGCGTGGAGGGGATAAGACAAGCATGTTAGGTAAGAGAGAATCCTTTTGGATTTACGAACTACAAACTTTAGCACCGTCTGGACTCAATATAGAATTTGACCTGAAGCCGTTCCTTCTTGACAGATGAGATAACCAGTCTCCTGGGCTGACAATGTAATCGCTGCAATGTACTGTAACCTGTGGTTCATTCCATTTTATGGTAAGGTCCGGGCATTCATAATGAGGATGGTTCAATAAGTAGGTAGTAATCACCATCACCTTTCTATTATTATTATATTATAATATTTATCATAATTTTATTATAATACTATACAACATATTTTAATTACTTATTTTCACCCAACACCATTCTTAGATGGTTATATTTCCTTTAACACTATTAATTTCCACTTCCAATACGTATCACTCTTATTTCCATCAGAAAGGTACATTTTCACCATCACTAATAACTTTCACTTTCAATTATTTATTATTCCTATATTCAATATACACTCACTTATAAACTTCAAAGTATAGATATATACACAGTATTAGTTCACTTTAGGGATCATATTTGTGGTATATACTATCCCCTAGAAGGTCAAGTTCTGCTCAGCATACTTCTACATATCCCTAGCTTGGCCGGGTCTTAGCAATTTGAGATACGAATAATAGGGTTAATAATCTTTTTTTTTTTTTTTTTTTATATATTTTTTGTTAATCATATTTTTTGTTAAGCATTTTGTTTTATTCATATGTATACTATTAAATTTCTTTTCCTATCCATGAGGATATATAGGTATCAGATACACATCTGTATTTTATGTATTGCACTAATTGTTATATTCTTTTATTTCCTTTATATATGTTTTTTCTCTGCTGTATGTCATGTCCATGAGTGTCCACACGCTGAGTGTCCCAGTCCTTTCATCTGCGCATGATCAAGATCACAAGGATGCACTGTCTCTTTAAACCGGGACTATATATTTCGGGACTTACAGGGACTACTTTTCATTACTTTTAACCCCTGAGGAAGAAAGCAAGACTTTCGAAACGCGTAGGGTGGTTCTGTGAGGTCCCCACTACTCGGGTGTGAGTGCTGTACCCTTCCGAAGCTGGGAGCTGGGAGCTGGGAGCTGTGGGAAAGCACATGCTGGCGTAGGAATATCCAACATTTCAGCATTGCTGTGTTTGGTGCACGTGGTGCGGGCAGACCAGGAAGTATCTCTGTGTGTGGTCCTGGAGCTTCTGCAGTGCTGGGAGAGGACTGAGGCAGACGCAGCTAGCTGGAAAAACCTGTCCCTGCCAATAATAGACTCCTCGTCTGAGCCCAGGTGTTAACAACAGCAGCAGCAGCAGCAGCAGCAGCAGCAGCAGCAGCAGCAGCAGCAGCAGCTATCCATAAGAGGGGATACTCTTTGAATTATCCATTGCCTGATTACATCCTGTTTTCGGTAAGCAGGTACCCCCACCCGAGTTGGAGAATCTTGCTTGAACCTAATATATGTTTTTATGTACTATTTTATGTGTAATAAGTGTATTTTAAGATATTAATGATATGCCATATTAAATGCCATTGTGAGTAGTTACCTGTTGTTCTCAGCGTTTGTTAAGTGTTGTTTGTTTATGTATGAGTATGTTTTACAGTATTATGCTATGATTTGATTTCTTTGTATATTTACATGTTTACCCTTACCACGTGGAGCATCCAATCGGACGGGCGATTTCCGTGGCTCTGGTTGTATATTTTATAATATATATTTTATAATATCTATTAGAATTGCTTTGATCATTACAGTGTTGAGCGCCACTGATATAACTTCTTTTCCACTTCTATAGCCTGACTAGGGGTCAGGGTTATATCACCGGCTGCCAGCTCACTGTGGGATATAGCGCTACCTATTTGTTTTTTCTACAGTAACACGCACTGGGATACACAGGGGTATAAAACCAGTGCTGCAGTAACACGCACTGGGATACACGGGTATAAAACCAGTGCTGCAGTAACACGCACTGAGATACACAGGGGTATAAAACCAGTGCTGCAGTAACACGCACTGGGATACACAGAGGTATAAAACCAGTGCTGCAGTAACACGCACTGGGATACACAGAGGTATAAAACCAGTGCTGCAGTAACACGCACTGGGATACACAGGGGTATAAAACCAGTGCTGCAGTAACACGCACTGGGATACACAGAGGTATAAAACCAGTGCTGCAGTAACACGCACTGGGATACACAGGGGTATAAAACCAGTGCTGCAGTAACACGCACTGGGATACACGGGTATAAAACCAGTGCTGCAGTAACACGCACTGGGATACACAGGGGTATAAAACCAGTGCTGCAGTAACACGCACTGGGATACACAGAGGTATAAAACCAGTGCTGCAGTAACACGCACTGGGATACACAGAGGTATAAAACCAGTGCTGCAGTAACACGCACTGGGATACACAGAGGTATAAAACCAGTGCTGCAGTAACACGCACTGGGATACACAGGGGTATAAAACCAGTGCTGCAGTAACACGCACTGGGATACACAGAGGTATAAAACCAGTGCTGCAGTAACACGCACTGGGATACACAGGGGTATAAAACCAGTGCTGCAGTAACACGCACTGGGATACACAGAGGTATAAAACCAGTGCTGCAGTAACACGCACTGGGATACACAGGGGTATAAAACCAGTGCTGCAGTAACACGCACTGGGATACACAGGGGTATAAAACCAGTGCTGCAGTAACACGCACTGGGATACACAGAGGTATAAAACCAGTGCTGCAGTAACACGCACCGGGAAACACAGGGGTATAAAACCAGTGCTGCAGTAACACGCACCGGGATACACAGAGGTATAAAACCAGCGCTGCAGTAACACGCACTGGGATACACAGAGGTATAAAACCAGCGCTGCAGTAACACGCACTGGGTTACACAGAGGTATAAAACCAGCGCTGCAGTAACACGCACTGGGATACACAGAGGTATAAAACCAGCGCTGCAGTAACACACACCGGGATACACAGAGGTATAAAACCAGTGCTGCAGTAACACGCACTGGGATACACGGGTATAAAACCAGTGCTGCAGTAACATGCACTGAGATACACAGGGGTATAAAACCAGTGCTGCAGTAACACGCACTGGGATACACGGGTATAAAACCAGTGCTGCAGTAACATGCACTGAGATACACAGGGGTATAAAACCAGCGCTGCAGTAACATGCACTGGGATACACAGAGGTATAAAACCAGCGCTGCAGTAACATGCACTGGGATACACAGAGGTATAAAACCAGCGCTGCAGTAACACACACCGGGATACACAGAGGTATAAAACCAGTGCTGCAGTAACACGCACTGGGATACATGGGTATAAAACCAGTGCTGCAGTAACATGCACTGGGATACACAGGGGTATAAAACCAGTGCTGCAGTAACACGCACTGGGATACACAGGGGTATAAAACCAGTGCTGCAGTAACACGCACTGGGATACACAGAGGTATAAAACCAGCGCTGCAGTAACACGCACTGGGATACACAGAGGTATAAAACCAGCGCTGCAGTAACACGCACTGGGATACACAGAGGTATAAAACCAGCGCTGCAGTAACACGCACTGGGATACACAGAGGTATAAAACCAGGGCTGCAGTAACACGCACTGGGATACACAGAGGTATAAAACCAGTGCTGCAGTAACACGCACTGGGATACACAGGGGTATAAAACCAGCGCTGCAGTAACGCACTGGGATACACAGAGGTATAAAACCAGCGCTGCAGTAACATGCACCGGGATACACAGAGGTATAAAACCAGCGCTGCAGTAACATGCGCTGGGATACACAGAGGTATAAAACCAGCGCTGCAGTAACATGCACTGGGATACACAGAGGTATAAAACCAGCGCTGCAGTAACATGCACTGGGATACATAGAGCCAGCGCTGCAGTAACATGCACTGGGATACACAGAGATATAAAACCAGCGCTGCAGTAACATGCACTGGGATACACAGAGGTATAAAACCAGCGCTGCAGTAACATGCACTGGGATACACAGAGGTATAAAACCAGCGCTGCAGTAACATGCGCTGGGATACACAGAGGTATAAAACCAGTGCTGCAGTAACATGCACTGGGATACACAGAGGTATAAAACCAGTGCTGCAGTAACATGCACTGGGATACACAGAGGTATAAAACCAGCGCTGCAGTAACATGCACTGGGATACACAGAGGTATTAAACCAGTGCTGCAGTAACATGCGCTGGGATACACAGAGGTATAAAACCAGCGCTGCAGTAACATGCATTGGGGTACACAGAGGTATAAAACCAGCGCTGCAGTAACATGCACTGGGATACACAGAGGTATAAAACCAGCGCTGCAGGTGTATCCCAGTGCTGGTACTGTACTACTGCTGCTTTTATTTTTATGCTATAAAGGTTGTGTTCTCCTTACTATTTCCGCCCTGATTTCTTCTTTTCCTCATACAATATGTATAGAGATATAATAACACGCAGAGATATAATAATATGTATAGCTCTATTATAACACGTAGAATGATATAATAACACGCAGAGATATAATAACACGCACAGATATAATATTATGTATAGCGATATGATAACATGTAGAATGATATAATAACATGCAGAGATATAATAAGACACAGAGATATAATAACACGCACAGAGATATAATAGCACGCAGAGATATAATAACACACAGATATAATAACACACAGATATAATAAGACACAAAGAGATATAATAACACGCAGAGATATAATAAGACACAGAGATATAATTACACACAGATATAATAACACACAGATATAATAACACACAAAGAGATATAATAACACGCAGAGATATAATAAGACACAGAGATATAATAAGACACAGAGATATAATAACACACAGATATAATAAGACACAAAGAGATATAATAACACGCAGAGATATAATAACACGCTATAGGGAGAGACCTCGCTCAGACCCCTAGTTGGTGGAGGCGTGCAGCCTGGGGATAGGCTAGATAGACAAAAAAAGTGTGCACCAAGAGTGGCACACCAAAAAGGATCCCCTTTAGATAGGCGCACTGCAGACCTGAATATAAAGACGGTCAGGGGTGGATGTGTAGTATAAAAATAACTTTATTAAATTTCCATGAAATGGTGTATATATAAAACTGTATATAGTGCTGTGCTATATACTGTGTGATTAGACTACTGTTGGTCTATTTAAACTGCGTCTGGCGTTACAATATGCTCCCACTAGTTTTGTCTCCCTTCCTAGTTATAGTGGATGCTTATGTTCATTGAAGTCTAAGTGGTTACGTTAACCCTGCAGCATAGTTGTAGATTTAGGCTATACCAAGACTTGCAATACATACATGGGGCATATCCACGTTGTATGCATACTGCGCATGCGTCATGTAAGTTGAAGAATCACGTATCTGTATATGTACGTATTGCGCATGCGCCGGAACAGTGCGAGAAGCTAGCTGTCTGGACGGCCCGATTATGGTGAGTAACGGGCAAAGGGAGTACTAGGTATGTGTTAAAAATATTTAGCAGTAATTGTACACAGTGACACACAGTGCGCTGTGCCTCTGGATCCCTGCAGATTTTAGTCAAAACCCATTGATTAGCGGGACGTGTGTGCTTAATATATCTATGCGTGCATGCATCAGAAAAAGATAATTACTCTATTGATATGTCCACTGGTGTAGGCGCAGGTACGGAGGTGCTATGCACCTATAGTTACAAGAGTGGAGAAGGTAGTTAGCATAGTGCTGGGCTCATTTGTGATATTGAATCAGGTAGAGTAAAGCCCGTGTGGCCACAGTACTGCTTGTTTGTACACTGCTACAGTAAGGACATATAGCATACCATGCGGGACAAAAGATAGTCAGAGCAGCTGTAACTATACAAGGCAGCATAGATATATATGCACGGTGATATCAGTAGTATTTAAAGCAAGTACACTGTGCTGGTAGTGAGTATCGAGTGCCGCCCTGTGGCAGCACTAACACCTCTTTAATTGGGTGTATCAATGCAAATAGCTCTGACACAGATCAGCGCACAAAGGAGCTATTGGAGATAGCCGACGCAGTTAGTCATGAATCATGAGACAGCTAAAAGACCCGACATGCCGCATGTTTCGTCACTTCCTGTGACTTCATCCGGGGTGGGCGTTTCTTGGTTCCCAGTCGCTTCTTTATACCCGGTAGTTGCCATAGCGATCATGGGACGCCAAATGCTGATAGATGGTGATGCACGGGTACTACATCCTAAACTGACCTAAGTTAATGGTTGTAATGCAAGTTAGGATAGACTTTAATGGATTTCAAAGATACCATTGGAGGCAACAAAGGTAAGTGAAGTTGAAATGAAAATAGATACTCACTTAGGTTTATAGGAAAGAGTTGAAAACAAAACCCTCATTGAGGCCAGATGGATAGTGGGTATTGAGCAGATAAATCCATCTGGCCTCCCGCTGCAGGAGTTTCTTATCCCAATTCCCCCTGCGAATGCTGGGGGGAACATGGTCTATGCCTTGAAAGTTAAGCACATCAAGTTTCCCTGCATGATGGTCCCTAACATGACGGGAGACCGGGGTATCCAGAGCATTCCTGATAGATCCTATATGCTCCAGGATGCGTCTCCGGAGTTCTCGCTTTGTCTTTCCAACATACTTTTTTCCACATAAACAGGTTATCAAGTAGATAATCCCACTGCTCTTGCAGTTAATAAAATGATTAGTGGTGTATGTTTTATTGTTGTCAGTATTAGTAAAGGTCTTGCTTTCCTTGACATAGCCACAGGCTTTGCAGTGATGGCATTTATACGAGCCTTTCACACTTAACCATGTTGTACTTTTTCTGTTGTTTCCCAGCGTAAAATGGCTGTGCACCAAATGGTCCTTAATATTTGGTGCCCTTCTCCAGACGATGGATGGATGGCTTTTAAGTACCTTCTTCAGATCTTCGTCGTTCGTCAGGATAGGCCAGTGCTTGGTGAGTATCCTGTGGATATCCCTCCACTGATTGTGGTAAGTGGCTATGCATCTAATTTCACTCCTTTTATTGCTCTCATCCAAAGATGATGGTTTTAATAAATCAATGCGTGGTGTGTTAATGGCACGATGATACGCCGTCTTGAGTTGGCGGTTTGAGTATCCCCTTGCTAGGAAATTATCCCGCATTTTTCTACTTTCTTCCTTGAATGCCGTGATGTCTGTGCAATTGCGCCTGATGCGCAAGAATTGTCCTGTGGGGATACCTCGTATGAGGGGTTGAGGATGAAAACTGTCGGCTCTGAGGTAACTATTTGTGGCAGTCTCTTTCTTGTGATTTGTTGTGGAGAGATAACCATCCTCATTGATAGTTATTTTTAAGTCCAGGAAGGTGATGCTGCTAGGGCTACTTTCTGATGTTAACTTAAGGTTGTGATCGTTGAGGTTAAGTATTTGCTGAAAGGTTTCCAGATCTTTTTTTGTACCCTTCCAAAGTAACAGGATGTCATCTATGTAGCGTAGCCATAAATCTATGTGTTCTGTGTACATAGACAATCCTTCAGAAAAAACACTGATGGCCTCCCACCAGCCTAGATATAGGTTGGCATAGGTGGGGGCACATGTTGTACCCATGGCCGTTCCTTGGATTTGTAGGTAATATTTGGAATCAAATAAAAAGTAATTATGTTCCAATACAAATTCTAAAAGCTCGACAATGAAAGCATTATGTTCAGTATATTCACAACTACGTGATGATAGAAAGTATGCTACTGCCATGAGACCGAACTCGTGTTTTATACTGGTATATAGTGACTCCACATCAAAGCTTACCAGCAAGGTACCTTGAGTGACTTGTATTCCTTCAAGTTTGTTGAGGACATCCTTGGTGTCCTGGACGAAGGAAGGTAGTGTTGAAACAAATCCTCTTAGTACTTTGTCTATATATATACTGATAGGTTCGGTGAGTGAGCCGATGCCCGCCACTATAGGTCGTCCAGGTGGTTTATTAATATTTTTGTGGACTTTAGGGATGCTATAGAAAGTTGCTATAGTGGGGTCTTTTTGCATCATAAAGTCATGTTCGTTCTTTGATATAACTTTCATTTCCAAACCTTTACGTAGTATATTACCCAACGCTTTTTGAAATGATATTGTTGGGTCACCAGAGAGAGTTCTGTAGCACTTTTTATCCTTGAGTAGTCTCAAATTTTCCTTTCTGTAGTCTTCTGTCTTTTGTATCACTAGATTGCCTCCCTTATCGGCTGGCTTTATGGTGATTTCATTCAGATGTCTTATTTCCTTTAATGCCTTTTGTTCTTCTTGGTTCAAATTACTCTTTTTCCTGGTCTCTTTCAGAGATTCCAAATCCTTAGTGACCAAATTGAGGAATGTAGAGATGTTGGCGCAGCTGTCTTGATGCGGTGTGAATCGGCTTTTGGGTTTGAGAGTTGTGTGAGGTCCATCTCCAGGGTCTTTATCCCCATCTTCCAGGAGGTTGACCAGGTTGACTAGATGTTCTTTATCTTGGGTTTGCAGAAATTCTTCATATAGATTAGGTATCGCATTTCTTCCTCGTCTCTTGAAGAATTTGTGCAGGAGCATTTTGCGTGCGAAGAGGTTTATATCTTTAATGGCCTCAAAAAGGTCAAATTTGTTAGATGGAACGTAGGATAGGCCTTTTTCCAGGAGGCTAAGTTGACCCTCCGTGAGGGTTATGTCAGAGAGATTTATGATTTCACTCTTATTGTGACTCATATTATCCCTGTTTAGTATCTTCTTTTCCTCTGTCTCCTGTGTCCTGGCCATCTTCCTCTTCCTCTTCCTCTCCAATATCCCTCCTCTTCTAGTCTTTCTGGGCCATAGTCTATTGATTCCTGGGCCTGGCCTAAAAAATGTTCAGGATTGTGACTCTCCCCTTGTGTCTGGGTTTTGTCCCTTTGTGATTTAGATCTGGTTGTTATTCTGTTTTGATACCCACTACTGTCCTCAGTTTCAGACATGTCCCAGTCAGTGGACGAGTCACTATGATCCTGTATTTTGGCCCTCTCGGCCTGGAAATGGTGCTTATAGATTTTGCCACTCTTGTAGTCCCCACTATCTCTCAAAAATTTAATGCGCTTGCGTTCTTTTATTCCTTTCACATAGTTGTCAGTGGTCTTCTGTAGGATGTTTTCATATTTGTCAAAATGGGGTGATTCCTTCCATTGGACTGCCTCTTTTTTGTTTCTCTCTATGTCTATGTTAACCTTTTTGAGTTCAGCCAGTTCATTGTCAACTAAGAGAATCATTAAGTCATGTGAACATTTAGTTATAGTTTCGTCCCATTTCTTAATGAATGTCTCTTGTAAGTTATGATATGATGGAGAGAGGTTAACTCTCAGACCCCTCGGTATCATTTTGCTTTTTTGATATTTTTGGAGGCTGCACACCTCCCACCATAGGCGTGATTGTTTCTTATACAGATGTTCTAGGTTTTGAAAATACGTCTTGAAGTTATTAACGGTGGGTTCTTCTCTAGATATGGGATTTGTTGAAAATATATTTTCTGAGTCAGCCTCCCAATCATTGAAATCCATAGTTCGTGAAAGAAAACCTGCCATTATTAATGATTGGCTCAGGTTTATAATAAATGTAACAAAAAGGAAGGGGGAGCTGAGGTGAAAGACAGGTAGAGGAACCTGTTGGTGAGAGGAAACACTATAGGGAGAGACCTCGCTCAGACCCCTAGTTGGTGGAGGCGTGCAGCCTGGGGATAGGCTAGATAGACAAAAAAAGTGTGCACCAAGAGTGGCACACCAAAAAGGATCCCCTTTAGATAGGCGCACTGCAGACCTGAATATAAAGACGGTCAGGGGTGGATGTGTAGTATAAAAATAACTTTATTAAATTTCCATGAAATGGTGTATATATAAAACTGTATATAGTGCTGTGCTATATACTGTGTGATTAGACTACTGTTGGTCTATTTAAACTGCGTCTGGCGTTACAATATGCTCCCACTAGTTTTGTCTCCCTTCCTAGTTATAGTGGATGCTTATGTTCATTGAAGTCTAAGTGGTTACGTTAACCCTGCAGCATAGTTGTAGATTTAGGCTATACCAAGACTTGCAATACATACATGGGGCATATCCACGTTGTATGCATACTGCGCATGCGTCATGTAAGTTGAAGAATCACGTATCTGTATATGTACGTATTGCGCATGCGCCGGAACAGTGCGAGAAGCTAGCTGTCTGGACGGCCCGATTATGGTGAGTAACGGGCAAAGGGAGTACTAGGTATGTGTTAAAAATATTTAGCAGCTAGCAGCTAGCTTCTCGCACTGTTCCGGCGCATGCGCAATACGTACATATACAGATACGTGATTCTTCAACTTACATGACGCATGCGCAGTATGCATACAACGTGGATATGCCCCATGTATGTATTGCAAGTCTTGGTATAGCCTAAATCTACAACTATGCTGCAGGGTTAACGTAACCACTTAGACTTCAATGAACATAAGCATCCACTATAACTAGGAAGGGAGACAAAACTAGTGGGAGCATATTGTAACGCCAGACGCAGTTTAAATAGACCAACAGTAGTCTAATCACACAGTATATAGCACAGCACTATATACAGTTTTATATATACACCATTTCATGGAAATTTAATAAAGTTATTTTTATACTACACATCCACCCCTGACCGTCTTTATATTCAGGTCTGCAGTGCGCCTATCTAAAGGGGATCCTTTTTGGTGTGCCACTCTTGGTGCACACTTTTTTTGTCGATATAATAACACGCACAGAGATCTAATAACACACAGATATAATAAGACACAAAGAGATATAATAACACGCAGAGATATAATAACACGCAGAGATATAATAATATGTATAGCGATATGATAACACGTAGAATGATATAATAAGACACAGAGATATAATAAGACAGAGAGATATAATAACACGCAGAGCGATATAATAACACGCAGAGATATAACAACACGCACAGAGATATAATAACACGCAGAGATATAATAACACGCAGAAATATAATAACATGCAGAGATATAATAAAACGCGCAGAGATATAATAACATGCAGAGATATAATAAAACGCGCAGAGATATAATAACATGCAGAGCGATATGATTGTATTGTATTGTATAAAGACATACAATACAATATGATAACACGTAGAATGATATAATAAGACGCAGAGAGATATAATTACACACAGATACAGTATAATAATACGCAGAGGAATGCCATCCCACTGTCTCCGTACGTTCTTCCTACTTACCAATTCGATTGTAAGCTCCTCGGAGCAGGGACTCCTCTTCCTAAATGTTACTTTTATGTCTGAAGCACTTATTCCCATGACCTGTTATTTGTATTATTTGTTATTTATGACTGTCGCGTATTACTACTGTGAAGCGCTATGTACATTAATGGCGCGATATAAATAAAGACATACAATACAATAAAGAGGTGTAAATGGCCTGGTCTCCTGTGACATTGATCATTAGCCTTCCTCTGTTTCTTTACCTGTTAGATACCTTTGTGGGGAATAAAATACATTACAGATCAGAGGGGCTTCCTGATTGCACGTGTGCTTTGGCAGAAGTGTATATGTGACCCTATAAATCTCCCTCACACCCGGCTTGGCAGTGTGACACTAGAGCAGCGTCCTGGGTAACAATCACTGAGCTGTTAGCAATAGATACAACGGATAGAAAAGACACTACACATAGGTTGGATTAAAGAGGGTATTTTATTTAAATAATGCATCTCTTTGCTGGTAGGGGCCTGCAGCACATTGCAGAGCGATATAGTAACACGCAGAGCAATGCACTGCAGGCCCCTCCAGCAGCACAGTGATCCAGAGGAAGGCGAAACATAACCCCAGGTGTGTTGTGGGGGGAAAAAATTCCTTCCTGACCCCATTAAATGGCGATCGGATCATCCCTGGATCACTGCGCATCAATTACCCTACGCTCATTTAATCCCCCGACACACACACAACCCCCCCAAATACAGATAAACCCCAACCCCCCCAAATACATATAAACCCCAACCCCCCCAAATACATATAAACCTCAACCCCCCCAAATACATATAAAACCCAACCCCCCCCCCAATACATATAAACCCCAACCCCCCCAAATACAGATAAACCCCAACCCCCCCCAAATACAGATAAACCCCAACCCCCCCAAATACATATAAACCTCAACCCCCCCAAATACATATAAATACCAACCCCCCAAATACAGATAAACCCCAACCCCCCCCAATACATATAAACCCCAGCCCCCCCAAATACAGATAAACCACAACCCCCCCAATACATATAAACCCCAACCCCCCCAAATACATATAAACCCCAACCCCCCCAAATACATATAAACCCCAACCCCCCCAAATACATATAACCCCCAACCCCCCCAAATACATATAAACCCCAACACCCCCAAATACATATAAACCCCAACCCCCCAAATACATATAAACCCCAACCCCCCAAATACATATAAACCCCAACCCCCCAAATACATATAAACCCCAACCCCCCAAATACATATAAACCCCAACCCCTCCAAATACATATAAACCCCAACCCCCCCAAATACATATAACCCCCAACACCCCCAAATACATATAAACCCCAACCCCCCAAATACATATAAACCCCAACCCCCCAAATACATATAAACCCCAACCCCTCCAAATACATATAAACCCCAACCCCTCCAAATACATATAAACCCCCAACCCTCCCCCAATACATATAAACCCCAACCCCCCCAAATACATATAAACCCCAACCCCCCCAAATACATATAAACCCCCAACCCCCCCAATACATATAAACCCCAACCCCCCCCAATACATATAAACCCCAACCCCCCCAAATACATATAAACCCCCAACCCCCCCCAATACATATAAACCCCCAACCCCCCCCAATACATATAAACCCCAACCCCCCCCAATACATATAAACCCCAACCCCCCCCAATACATATAAACCCCAACCCCCAATACATATAAACCCCAACCCCCCCAATACATATAAACCCCAACACATACATATAACACACATATAACACACATATACACATATACACACTTATACACACACACGCACACGCACACACACACACACACACACACACACACACACACACACACACACACACACACACACACACACACACACACACACACACACACACACACACACATATATATATATACACACATATACATACATATACACACACGCACACATATACACACATATGCACACATATGCACACATATGCACACATATGCACACATATGCACACATATGCACACATATGCACACATACGCACACATACGCACGCACGCACGCACACACACACACACACACACACACACACATATACACATATACACACACTTATACACACATATACACACATATATACATATACACACACACACATATACACACACACACACGCCGGTGGGGGCGATGGGATTACAGCCGGTAGGAGCGAGGAGGAGGACAGGGCTGAGAGGGGAGAGGATGGGGCCGAGAGAGATGGGGGAGAGGGAGACGAGCAAAAAAAGGAGGGGGGGGGGCACAGTTTGTGATATAATTTTTTTTCTAAATATTTTTTAATGTGCCCCTTCCTGTCACCCAGCCCGTCCTGCAGCCCTCCTGCTATTGTCTGCCTCTCCAACGCTGGATCCATCTTCTCAGGGAACCCAGAATGCTCCTGTTCCCTGGCCCCTGTGCTGCACGTGGCTGGGGTCTTCTGCTCAGCCATGGGAAGGGGAAGCAGCACTTCCCTGCAACCCTCTCCTCCTCTTCCTCCTCCCACACTGTACCCCCATCATCATCATCATCCGAATCATCATCATCCCTCGCCTCCTCTTCCTCCTCCCACACCGTACCCCCATCATCATCATCATCACCCGAATCATCATCATCCCTCGCCTCCTCTTCCTCCTCCCACACCGTATCCCAATCATCATCATCATCCGAATCATCATCATCCCTCGCCTCCTCTTCCTCCTCCCACACCGTACCCCCATCATCATCATCATCCGAATCATCATCATCCCTCGCCTCCTCTTCCTCCTCCCACACCGTGTCCCCATCATCATCATCATCATCCCTCGCCTCCTCTTTCTCCTCCCACACCGTGTCCCCATCATCATCACCATCATCATCCCTCGCCTCCTCTTCCTCCTCGCACACCATACCCCCATCATCATCATCATCCTTATCATCATCATCCCACACCTCCTCTTCCTCCTCGCACACCGTACCCCCATCATCATCATCATCCTTATCATCATCAATCCACACCTCCTCTTCCTCCTCCCACACCGTATCCCAATCATCATCATCCCACTCACACACCTCCCCCTCCTGACACACCCATTCCTCCTCCTCCGTAGATATGCTGGCTCCTGGGCTGCTGCTGCAGGGCGAATCAGACGGTGAGAGTACGAACGGCTCCACCACCGTGTACTCAATCACAGTGTACTCCACCATCTTCTCCACCACAGTGTACTCCACCACCTCCTCCTCCCACACCCACTCCTCCTCCGTAGATATGCTGGCTCCTGGGCTGCTGCTGCAGGGCGAATCAGACGGTGAGAGTACGAACGGCTGCACCGCCGTGTACTCCACCACCTGCAGGAGATACAACGTGTTTGTAACCAGCGGCAGTGATACTCTGTATCGCAAGAGCTCCTGTGCCACATGGGGCAGGAAACGCATCGCCGAGCCACATAACACGCACAGCAAAGCCTTTGCTTGCCTCTCTGGCACTGAAGGGGTTAAATCACAGAACCATTTATACCATTTGAAAAATAATTGATAAACCGTGGGCATTGTATTGTCTGTTATTAGCGGATCCCTCATTTTCCTGTCCTGTTCCCGCTGAAGGTTTTGTTACATGATGCTGCAGATGGACATTAGCTGATGTGTCTCTGGGAATCCCCTCTCCCGGTCACACAGTTACACTCGGCTATAAGAGGAGAAAGCTCTGCACCTCTTCCTCTGTCTCCTTTACATCTACAGCCCGAGAGTCCTCATCTTCTCTCCTCTGAGGACCGTCTCCCACTATACCCCTATCCCGAGTACCCCTAATACTCCCAGGCCCAGTACCCCCTAATACTCCCATTCCCAGGCTCGGAACCCCCTAATACTTCCAGGCCCAATACCCCCTAATACTCCCATCACCCGGCTCAATACCCCCTAATACTCCCTGGCTTGTACCCCCTAATACTCCCAGGCCCAATATCCCCTAATACCCTCCTCCCCAGGCCCAGTACTCCCAAATACCCCCCTCCCCATGCTCAGTACCCCCTAATACTCCCATCCCCAGGCTCGGAACCCCCTAATTCTCCCAGGCCCAATACCCTCTAATATTCCCAGGCCTAATACCCCCTAATACTCCCAGGCCCAATATCCCCTAATACCCTCCTCCCCAGGCCCAGGAGCCCCAAATACCCCCCTGCCCAAGACCAGAACACCCAAATACCCCCCTCCCCAGGTCCAGTTCTTCCTACTACCCCCCTCCCCAGGCCAAGTACCCCCTACATTCCCCTTCCCAGGCCCAATACCCCCTTATACTCCCCTCCCCAGGATCCCCTACATTCCCAGACCCACTACCCCCTGCATGCCCAGTACCCCCTTCCCCCCCCCCCCCCAGGCCCAGTACCCCCTAATGCCTCCTCCCCAGACTCAGTATCCCCTCATACTCCCCAGGACATGGGAAACGGGAGAGCCCTGCAGGTGTGATCAGGGGAAGGGGAGGGCCTGGAAAGGGGGGGGGGCGCTTCAGGGGGAGCCTTGGGAAGGGCTGCGCGGGGGTGGGGGGGAGCTGGGGAACTCTGTTCGGGGGGGCGCGGTTGGGGAAGGGGGGGGGGGTCTCTCCCATCCCATGAGACCTGTGGAAACATGACCCAACTAACCTGCAGGAAGAGATCCCCAGCAAGTTCTGTATAATTACACTGTAAAGTGCTGCAGACTGTCCTAGTATCAGTGTCCTGTACAGCAGCTAATAGTATCGTATGTGCAGCGGGTTCACTGCTCCGCCAGTCCCATTTACCTGTGAATCGCCGGCTGCAGGAAGCTGGGGGACTACTTCCTCCTCCCGCTCTTCAGCTGTCCATGCCTGTGATACAGAGGATATAATGAGATGTATTCCTCACTCATACGCATTTCCTGGCGCTGTATGGGAGGTCTGAGGGTGTTGAACCCAAAATCCGTGGGGCTACACAGATAAACCGTTCTAATGGGAACATTCTCACTACAAACTGTAGCGTTACATGTGCTAGACGTGTATACAGAGAGGGTGCGTGTGTAGTGAGAATGAAAGGGCGCACGTGTATATAACCATTAGTGTGTGTGTCGGAAAGTGTGTGTGTTACTGTCTAATTGTTACTGTGTGTGCGTGTGTATATAACCATTATTGTGAGTGTGTGGTATTGTCTGATAGTTACTTTGTGTGTTTGTAACCATTAGTGTGTGTGTTACTGCCTGATAGTTACTGTGTGTATGTGTGTTTGTAAAGCATAATGAGAAGTGTGAATTATATCACATAGTGTGTGTCTATTCCAAGCTGCCGTATTGTGGCTGTGTTTCTACAAGTGTATCAATCTGTTAGTGCGCATTTTAGTGTGAGTGTGAGAATATTACTGATTGTGCTTACTTTTTTAGGAGCAGGAATCTCCGTGTGTGTGTGTGTGTGTGTGTGTGTGTGTGTGTGTGTGTGTGTGTGTGTGTGTGTGTGTGTGTGTGTGTGTGTGTGTGTGTGTGTGTGTGTGTGTGTGTGTGTGTGTGTGTGTGTGTGTGTGTGTGTGTGTATGTTATATATATATCCAAAACATTGCGCCGATAATATAAATATATACACACACACACACATATACTGTACACATACACACGTGTGTTTATGTGTATATATAGATATAAAAAGAAAAAGCAGGTACACCAGGGCTTTGCAAAAAATAAATATATACAATACTATTGAATAGAACTGATCAACGCTTTGGCTCTCTATGGGAGCCTCTCAACACACGGGGACCCCAGGTAGTCAGATCTCACCCCTATTTAATTCTGTTACATGCCACATCAGACTTTGTTTTGATGCATTCTAAGGTTGTCCTTTTATCAGATCTTACCCGGCGTCTCTCCATCTCGGGAAATGTTCGCTGCTTTAAAAATACAGTAGGATGATCCTCGCAATCTGAGACTCAAATACTTGGACAAAAAGATGTGGATTTGTCCTGAAGATGAAAAATAAACCCCCTGGTTATAAATATGATCCAAATTAGCGGTGAAATGTCTGAAATCTCTGCT
Source organism: Ascaphus truei (assembly GCF_040206685.1). Classification (NCBI taxonomy): domain Eukaryota; kingdom Metazoa; phylum Chordata; class Amphibia; order Anura; family Ascaphidae; genus Ascaphus; species Ascaphus truei. Next base: position 28,099,916 of record NC_134493.1, on the reverse strand, counting down.
GTGTCTCAGAAGAAACTTACCTGTCAGATCCACGCTGGATATGGCAGCAAGTGGTGGCACAGAACTCTGGCACAGAGCGGTGTGGCTGTAACCATGGAAGTCAGGTCGCAGGTAAACATGTATTTTTTGAAAATGGCAGTAGAATGCGAATGTGTCACATTCTGAGCTCAGCCCCTGAGCTGTCAGAGGTTTCCAGGTTGTGATAATGGGAGATCCATATTTATTTATAAAATATTTTACCAGGAAGTAATACAGTGAGAGTTACCTCTGGTTTTCAAGTATGTCCTGGGCACAGAGTTAAGACAAATAATACATGGTTACAAATACAGTTACATAAATGAACAGGGTATACATTATATACAAGACATTGCATGCACAGTTAAAGAAAATATATATTATGGGCGAATGAAACAGTTACAGACCAGATTAAAATGTGAGACAGCCTTAGATTTGAAAGAACTTAAACTGGTTGTGGATGTGAGAGTCTCTGGTAGGTTGTTCCAGTTTTGGGGTGCACGGTAAGAGAAGGAGGAACGGCCGGATACTTTGTTGAGCCTTGGGACCATGAACAGTCTTTTGGAGTCTGATCTCAGGTGATAAGTGCTGCATGTGGTAGGGGTGAGGAGCTTGTTCAGGTAGCTGGGTAGCTTGCCCATAAAGAATTTAAAGGCAAGACAGGAAAGGTGAACTTTGCGCCTAGACTCTAGTGATGACCAATCTAGTTCTTTGAGCATTTCGCAGTGATGTGTGTTGTAGTTGCATTGGAGAATAAAATGACAAATTTAATTGTAGAGGGTGTCAAGTTTGCTAAGGTGGGTTTGAGTTGCCGAGCCATATACTATGTCTCCATAGTCAATAATTGGCATTAACATCTGCTGTCCGATACGCTTTCTGACCAGCAGGCTTAGGGAGGATTTGTTCCTGTAAAGTACCCCTAGTTTGGCATAGGTCTTGGTTGTCAGGGTATCAATGTGCATCCCGAATGTTAAGTGGGAGTCAAACCATAAGCCCAGGTATTTAAAACTTGTGACAGGGGTTAGAGTGGTGTTAGCGTTGGTTCTAATCAGGAGCTCATTCGCTGGAAGCTTCAAAAATGTAGTCTTGGTCCCAAATACCATTGTTACAGTCTTGTCAGTGTTTAAAAACAGTCTGTTTTGGGAAATCCAGTTTTGGAGTTTCAAAAAGTCTGCAGAGGGTGGGGGTGGGGTTAGCTGCAGTTTTTACCTGCAGAGGGTGGGGGTGGGGTTAGCTGCAGAGGGTGGGGGGGTGGGGAGGTGGGGTTAGCTGCAGAGGGTGGGGGGGTGGGGTTAGCTGCAGAGGGTGGGGGGGTGGGGTTAGCTGCAGAGGATGAAATAAAAACATTCTTCGTGGAAGAATTTCCCTGAAGAAGTAGTTAATTCTACGAAACTAGTTGGATGTAACATTCTATTGCCTTATATCTGCTTACATTGGCCTTTGTCTATTTATTGGCCTGTCCTGTTTTTATTTCATCCTGTGTGCTGTTTTGGACACTTGTGAGAGACTTTGTAAGACTGTTCAAACTTCCCTATTGAATTCACCACTGCTGTGTAGACAGTAACGCCATTACACAGCGTCCCGCGACGGAGCGGCATCGTGGCACGCTGAGGGCACCCCAGCAAGCTGCGTTTTAACCTCTGTGCAGAGGATACACCTGCCGAGGTACAGGAGCAGCTTCATATCGGCCAGGAAGCAGGAGCGATTTCACCGAGCCCCAGTACCAGCTGCTGAACCTGGCTGCATGAAGGGAAATCCCCTTGGGAGTGAAAAGACTGACGTCCTGCCCCAGAATCAACGGAGCTGCAGCAGCAGAGGGAAGCAAGCACCTGAATCTACAGCTAACAGCTGCCGAGTGGTAAACAGTGTGATACACACTACATGCCTTTTACCAACTTTTTTCATGTACGCAGATATATTACACCCTTTTTAATTTTATAATATATTGTTGAATTTGCTTCACTATTTGGCGTTGTGCGCTGTTTTCTTTTGTTTCCATTCGCTGCAGTAACATGCACTGGGATACACAGAGGTATAAAACCAGTGCTGCAGTAACACGCACTGGGATACACAGAGGTATAAAACCAGCGCTGCAGTAACATGCTCTGGGATACGCGGGTATAAAACCAGCGCTGCAGTAACATGCACTGGGATACACAGAGGTATAAAACCAGTGCTGCAGTAACATGCACTGGGATACACAGAGGTATAAACCAGTGCTGCAGTAACACGCACTGGGATACACAGAGGTATAAAACCAGCGCTGCAGTAACATGCGCTGGGATACACAGAGGTATAAAACCAGCGCTGCAGTAACATGCACTGGGATACACAGGGGTATAAAACCAGCGCTGCAGTAACATGCACTGGGATACACAGAGGTATAAAACCAGTGCTGCAGTAACATGCACTGGGATACACAGAGGTATAAAACCAGCGCTGCAGTAACACGCACTGGGATACACAGAGGTATAAAACCAGCGCTGCAGTAACATGCACTGGGATACACAGAGGTATAAAACCAGTGCTGCAGTAACATGCACTGGGATACACACGGGTATAAAACCAGTGCTGCAGTAACATGCACTGGGATACACAGAGGTATAAAACCAGTGCTGCAGTAACATGCACTGGGATACACAGAGGTATAAAACCAGTGCTGCAGTAACATGCGCTGGGATACACAGATGTATTAAACCAGCGCTGCAGTAACATGCACTGGGATACACAGAGGTATAAAACCAGCGCTGCAGTAACATGCACTGGGATACACAGAGGTAAAAAACCAGCGCTGCAGTAACATGCACTGGGATACACAGAGGTATAAAACCAGTGCTGCAGTAACACGCACTGGGATACACAGAGGTATAAAACCAGCGCTGCAGTAACATGCACTGGGATACACACGGGTATAAAACCAGCGCTGCAGTAACATGCACTGGGATACACAGAGGTATAAAACCAGTGCTGCAGTAACATGCGCTGGGATACACAGAGGTATAAAACCAGTGCTGCAGTAACATGCGCTGGGATACACAGAGGTATAAAACCAGCGCTGCAGTAACATGCGCTGGGATACACAGAGGTATAAAACCAGCGCTGCAGTAACATGCGCTGGGATACACAGAGGTATAAAACCAGCGCTGCAGTAACATTCACTGGGATGCACAGATGTATAAAACCAGCACTGCAGTAACATGCACTGGGATACACAGGTATAAAACCAGCGCTGCAGTAACATGCACTGGGATACACAGAGGTATAAAACCAGCGCTGCAGTAACATGCACTGGGATACACAGAGGTATAAAACCAGCGCTGCAGTAACATGCACTGGGATACATAGAGGTATAAAACCAGTGCTGCAGTAACATGCACTGGGATACACAGGGGTATAAAACCAGTGCTGCAGTAACACGCACTGGGATACACAGAGGTATAAAACCAGTGCTGCAGTAACAGGCACTGGGATACACAGGGGTATAAAACCAGTGCTGCAGTAACATGCACTGGGATACACAGGGGTATAAAACCAGTGCTGCAGTAACACGCACTGGGATACACAGAGGTATAAAACGAGTGCTGCAGTAACACGCACTGGGATACACAGGGGTATAAAACCAGTGCTGCAGTAACATGCACTGGGATACACAGGGGTATAAAACCAGTGCTGCAGTAACACGCATTGGGATACACAGAGGTATAAAACGAGTGCTGCAGTAACACGCACTGGGATACACGGGTATAAAACCAGTGCTGCAGTAACACGCACTGAGATACACTTGGGTATAAAACCAGTGCTGCAGTAACATGCACTGAGATACACAGAGGTATAAAACCAGTGCTGCAGTAACACGCACTGGGATACACAGAGGTATAAAACCAGTGCTGCAGTAACACGCACTGGGATACACAGGGGTATAAAACCAGTGCTGCAGTAACACGCACTGGGATACACGGGTATAAAACCAGTGCTGCAGTAACACGCACTGAGATACACAGGGGTATAAAACCAGTGCTGCAGTAACACGCACTGGGATACACAGAGGTATAAAACCAGTGCTGCAGTAACACGCACTGGGATACACAGAGGTATAAAACCAGTGCTGCAGTAACACGCACTGGGATACACAGGGGTATAAAACCAGTGCTGCAGTAACATGCACTGGGATACACACGGGTATAAAACCAGTGCTGCAGTAACATGCACTGGGATACACAGAGGTATAAAACCAGTGCTGCAGTAACATGCACTGGGATACACAGAGGTATAAAACCAGTGCTGCAGTAACATGCGCTGGGATACACAGATGTATTAAACCAGCGCTGCAGTAACATGCACTGGGATACACAGAGGTATAAAACCAGCGCTGCAGTAACATGCACTGGGATACACAGAGGTAAAAAACCAGCGCTGCAGTAACATGCACTGGGATACACAGAGGTATAAAACCAGTGCTGCAGTAACACGCACTGGGATACACAGAGGTATAAAACCAGCGCTGCAGTAACATGCACTGGGATACACACGGGTATAAAACCAGCGCTGCAGTAACATGCACTGGGATACACAGAGGTATAAAACCAGTGCTGCAGTAACATGCGCTGGGATACACAGAGGTATAAAACCAGTGCTGCAGTAACATGCGCTGGGATACACAGAGGTATAAAACCAGCGCTGCAGTAACATGCGCTGGGATACACAGAGGTATAAAACCAGCGCTGCAGTAACATGCGCTGGGATACACAGAGGTATAAAACCAGCGCTGCAGTAACATTCACTGGGATGCACAGATGTATAAAACCAGCACTGCAGTAACATGCACTGGGATACACAGGTATAAAACCAGCGCTGCAGTAACATGCACTGGGATACACAGAGGTATAAAACCAGCGCTGCAGTAACATGCACTGGGATACACAGAGGTATAAAACCAGCGCTGCAGTAACATGCACTGGGATACATAGAGGTATAAAACCAGTGCTGCAGTAACATGCACTGGGATACACAGGGGTATAAAACCAGTGCTGCAGTAACACGCACTGGGATACACAGAGGTATAAAACCAGTGCTGCAGTAACAGGCACTGGGATACACAGGGGTATAAAACCAGTGCTGCAGTAACATGCACTGGGATACACAGGGGTATAAAACCAGTGCTGCAGTAACACGCACTGGGATACACAGAGGTATAAAACGAGTGCTGCAGTAACACGCACTGGGATACACAGGGGTATAAAACCAGTGCTGCAGTAACATGCACTGGGATACACAGGGGTATAAAACCAGTGCTGCAGTAACACGCATTGGGATACACAGAGGTATAAAACGAGTGCTGCAGTAACACGCACTGGGATACACGGGTATAAAACCAGTGCTGCAGTAACACGCACTGAGATACACTTGGGTATAAAACCAGTGCTGCAGTAACATGCACTGAGATACACAGAGGTATAAAACCAGTGCTGCAGTAACACGCACTGGGATACACAGAGGTATAAAACCAGTGCTGCAGTAACACGCACTGGGATACACAGGGGTATAAAACCAGTGCTGCAGTAACACGCACTGGGATACACGGGTATAAAACCAGTGCTGCAGTAACACGCACTGAGATACACAGGGGTATAAAACCAGTGCTGCAGTAACACGCACTGGGATACACAGAGGTATAAAACCAGTGCTGCAGTAACACGCACTGGGATACACAGAGGTATAAAACCAGTGCTGCAGTAACACGCACTGGGATACACAGGGGTATAAAACCAGTGCTGCAGTAACACGCACTGGGATACACAGAGGTATAAAACCAGTGCTGCAGTAACACGCACTGGGATACACAGGGGTATAAAACCAGTGCTGCAGTAACACGCACTGGGATACACAGAGGTATAAAACCAGTGCTGCAGTAACACGCACTGGGATACACAGGGGTATAAAACCAGTGCTGCAGTAACACGCACTGGGATACACAGGGGTATAAAACCAGTGCTGCAGTAACACGCACTGGGATACACAGAGGTATAAAACCAGTGCTGCAGTAACACGCACCGGGAAACACAGGGGTATAAAACCAGTGCTGCAGTAACACGCACCGGGATACACAGAGGTATAAAACCAGCGCTGCAGTAACACGCACTGGGATACACAGAGGTATAAAACCAGCGCTGCAGTAACATGCACTGGGGTACACAGAGGTATAAAACCAGCGCTGCAGTAACATGCGCTGGGATACACAGAGGTATAAAACCAGCGCTGCAGTAACATGCGCTGGGATACACAGAGGTATAAAACCAGTGCTGCAGTAACACGCACTGGGATACACAGAGGTATAAAAACCAGCGCTGCAGTAACATGCACTGGGATACACAGAGGTATAAAACCAGCGCTGCAGTAACATGCACTGGGATACACACGGGTATAAAACCAGCGCTGCAGTAACACGCACTGGGATACACAGAGGTATAAAACCAGCGCTGCAGTAACATGCACTGGGATACACACGGGTATAAAACCAGTGCTGCAGTAACATGCGCTGGGATACACAGAGGTATAAAACCAGCGCTGCAGTAACATGCGCTGGGATACACAGAGGTATAAAACCAGCGCTGCAGTAACATGCGCTGGGATACACAGAGGTATAAAACCAGCGCTGCAGTAACATTCACTGGGATGCACAGATGTATAAAACCAGCACTGCAGTAACATGCACTGGGATACACAGAGGTATAAAACCAGCGCTGCAGTAACATGCACTGGGATACACAGAGGTATAAAACCAGCGCTGCAGTAACATGCACTGGGATACACAGAGGTATAAAACCAGCGCTGCAGTAACATGCACTGGGATACATCGAGGTATAAAACCAGTGCTGCAGTAACATGCACTGGGATACACAAGGGTATAAAACCAGTGCTGCAGTAACACGCACTGGGATACACAGAGGTATAAAACCAGTGCTGCAGTAACATGCACTGGGATACACAGAGGTATAAAACCAGTGCTGCAGTAACAGGCACTGGGATACACAGGGGTATAAAACCAGTGCTGCAGTAACACGCACTGGGATACACGGGTATAAAACCAGTGCTGCAGTAACACGCACTGGGATACACAGGGGTATAAAACCAGTGCTGCAGTAACACGCACTGAGATACACAGGGGTATAAAACCAGTGCTAGTAATAAAGAGTATACCCCTAAACCTGTCCAGTTCATGTCACCCAAACCCAAAAGAGGAGACAGACGGATTAAGGCTAATCAATCTAACAAACCTGATACTCCAGTTGTCCAATTGGATAAAGAGATTGACTGTATCTTTGAACAGTACCATCAGAGTAACAGGTACCAACCACTAGTCGAGTTCGAGCAAGAACAAAATAGTTCCACCCAGACTAGGGAAGATAAACCTACATTTTCTTTTTTAGACTGGAGGAAGACACGAGAGCAACAGAACGCCAGAGAAGCAATAAAAGATCTGCTAGGGAAAGAAGGGACGTCAAGAGACAGAAAAAGAAAGAACACACTAGAGGAAAGAGAGGAGGCAGAAAGAATAGGGAAACAACTCAGACGGTAACTTCTACATACACCAATATATTTAACATCAGTCAACAACCCATATCCCTTAAAGAAAAAGAAGTACTCTCTAAAGGGCTGTCGTTTGCACCAGTTGTAGGCCCCAATAGCTTTCAACTGTACGTCGATGTGCAGCGATTTGTGAGGAAGCTGTGCCTCAAGAAATACTTTGTCAGAGACGCAGTGTCCCATTTGGACAGTAATACCAATCTCCCTATTAATTCTGCATCCACAATCACAAGCAAATTTAAAAAACCCTCCACTTTCTTTCCCAGGTTTGCTGGTGGACCATTTGTTAATGCATTTGCGCAAATGGTCACCGACGACTTGGAACAGCAAAGTCGAAATTACAAAATAAAAAGGCATAATCTTAGTATGGAGGAGAAACATTTGCTACGGGCACTTGGAGAAAATGGCTCAATTGTTATGAAACCGGCTGACAAGGGAGGGGGGTTGGTGATTATGGACAAATCCTATTATCTCCAGGAGACAATGCGTATCCTTGGAGATGTCTCTACTTACCAACCCCTCGCCCTTAATCCCACTGTCACTTACCAACAACAATTATTGGATTTTCTAAATATGGGCCTTGACCAAAATGCAATTACCAAACAAGAATTTGAATTTTTATATAATCAATTTCCAATCATTCCCATTTTCTATATAATACCTAAAATTCATAAAAATTTACAGCAGCCGCCGGGCCGTCCTATCGTATCGGGCATCCGGTCCCTCACATCACATCTATCACAGTTCATAGATCATCATTTGCAACCGTACGTTGTTAAACTTCCCTCATTCCTTAGGGATACCACCCACATGCTGCAGACCCTAAAGGACATTCAATGGAAGCCACATTATTATTTAGTTACAGCTGATGTCACATCACTATATACTGTTATCGACCATGTCCAGGGTTGTGAGGCTGTCGGCCATTTTTTGGATAATGATCCTTCTATGACACCATCACTTAAAACATTTCTTATTTCTGGCATTCAATTTATACTTTCACACAATTATTTTAATTTTAATAATTTATATTATTTACAGGTATGTGGCACCGCCATGGGTACCAGGTTTGCTCCTAGTTATGCTAATTTATTTATGGGCAGCTGGGAGAACGAATCCATCTGGTGCGGCTGCCCTTACGGAGCAGACCTGGTACTATGGCGGCGCTACATCGATGATATTATTTTTATTTGGTCAGGGTCACTACAGCAATTACACCTATTCCAAGAATACATGAACAACAATTCGTATAATTTAAAATTTTCGTTTGTTTCAAGTAATGTTTCTATAGAATTTTTGGATTTAGTTATATATATCTCTAACAACACTTTACATACCAAAACTCACTTTAAGAAGGTTCAAGCGAACAATTATCTACATGCCGATAGCCATCACAGCCCTGCATGGATCGATAACATTCCTAAAGGACAATTCATCAGACTAAAACGAAATAGCTCCACTTTAGACGCATTCCAAAATCAGGCACAGGATCTTAGGAACAGATTCATTGACAGGAAATATTCACCTAATCACCTTGACAATATTATATCAGAGGTTGAGGTTTTGGAAAGATCAACACTTTTAGAGTATAAACCTAAACCATCCAATACACAAATGCAAATACCATTCATTACTCAATTCAATCAGATGGCACCTGGGATAAAGAAAACCATTCGGAAATATTGGCCAATCTTGAGAAAAGATACAGATTTGGCACAAATACTGCCTTCAAAACCAAAAATCATATTCACAAAGGCAGCCAACATAGGCCAAAGGTTGGCCCCAAGCTGTCCACTTAAATCCAATGGTCAGCAAAATAAAATCAAAAACAAAAATGCCATTAAGGGTTACTACACATGTAATACATGCACAGCATGTAAATTCAGCTCCAAACAATTATGCTTTACTTCAACAAAAACACGGAAGAAGTATACTATCCAACAGCACATCACATGTAATAGCACTAATATTATTTACCCCCTTGAATGTCCCTGTGGTCTGCAGTATGTGGGTATGACCACCAGACCTATCAAACGACGGTTCTATGAACATATCTACAATATCAAAAAAGGTCTAGAGTCCCATAGTGTGTCGAGCCATTTCCTTCATGTGCACGGTAAAGATCCTAAAGGTCTAATATGTGTAGCCATAGAGGCTGTTATACCTAACTGGCGTGGAGGGGATAAGACAAGCATGTTAGGTAAGAGAGAATCCTTTTGGATTTACGAACTACAAACTTTAGCACCGTCTGGACTCAATATAGAATTTGACCTGAAGCCGTTCCTTCTTGACAGATGAGATAACCAGTCTCCTGGGCTGACAATGTAATCGCTGCAATGTACTGTAACCTGTGGTTCATTCCATTTTATGGTAAGGTCCGGGCATTCATAATGAGGATGGTTCAATAAGTAGGTAGTAATCACCATCACCTTTCTATTATTATTATATTATAATATTTATCATAATTTTATTATAATACTATACAACATATTTTAATTACTTATTTTCACCCAACACCATTCTTAGATGGTTATATTTCCTTTAACACTATTAATTTCCACTTCCAATACGTATCACTCTTATTTCCATCAGAAAGGTACATTTTCACCATCACTAATAACTTTCACTTTCAATTATTTATTATTCCTATATTCAATATACACTCACTTATAAACTTCAAAGTATAGATATATACACAGTATTAGTTCACTTTAGGGATCATATTTGTGGTATATACTATCCCCTAGAAGGTCAAGTTCTGCTCAGCATACTTCTACATATCCCTAGCTTGGCCGGGTCTTAGCAATTTGAGATACAAATAATAGGGTTAATAATCTTTTTTTTTTTTTTTTTTTATATATTTTTTGTTAATCATATTTTTTGTTAAGCATTTTGTTTTATTCATATGTATACTATTAAATTTCTTTTCCTATCCATGAGGATATATAGGTATCAGATACACATCTGTATTTTATGTATTGCACTAATTGTTATATTCTTTTATTTCCTTTATATATGTTTTTTCTCTGCTGTATGTCATGTCCATGAGTGTCCACACGCTGTGTCCCAGTCCTTTCATCTGCGCATGATCAAGATCACAAGGATGCACTGTCTCTTTAAACCGGGACTATATATTTCGGGACTTACAGGGACTACTTTTCATTACTTTTAACCCCTGAGGAAGAAAGCAAGACTTTCGAAACGCGTAGGGTGGTTCTGTGAGGTCCCCACTACTCGGGTGTGAGTGCTGTACCCTTCCGAAGCTGGGAGCTGGGAGCTGTGGGAAAGCACATGCTGGCGTAGGAATATCCAACATTTCAGCATTGCTGTGTTTGGTGCACGTGGTGCGGGCAGACCAGGAAGTATTTCTGTGTGTGGTCCTGGAGCTTCTGCAGTGCTGGGAGAGGACTGAGGCAGACGCAGCTAGCTGGAAAAACCTGTCCCTGCCAATAATAGACTCCTCGTCTGAGCCCAGGTGTTAACAACAGCAACAGCAGCAGCAGCAGCAGCAGCAGCAGCAGCAGCAGCTATCCATAAGAGGGGATACTCTTTGAATTATCCATTGCCTGATTACATCCTGTTTTCGGTAAGCAGGTACCCCCACCCGAGTTGGAGAATCTTGCTTGAACCTAATATATGTTTTTATGTACTATTTTATGTGTAATAAGTGTATTTTAAGATATTAATGATATGCCATATTAAATGCCATTGTGAGTAGTTACCTGTTGTTCTCAGCGTTTGTTAAGTGTTGTTTGTTTATGTATGAGTATGTTTTACAGTATTATGCTATGATTTGATTTCTTTGTATATTTACATGTTTACCCTTACCACGTGGAGCATCCAATCGGACGGGCGATTTCCGTGGCTCTGGTTGTATATTTTATAATATATATTTTATAATATCTATTAGAATTGCTTTGATCATTACAGTGTTGAGCGCCACTGATATAACTTCTTTTCCACTTCTATAGCCTGACTAGGGGTCAGGGTTATATCACCGGCTGCCAGCTCACTGTGGGATATAGCGCTACCTATTTGTTTTTTCTACAGTAACACGCACTGGGATACACAGGGGTATAAAACCAGTGCTGCAGTAACACGCACTGGGATACACGGGTATAAAACCAGTGCTGCAGTAACACGCACTGAGATACACAGGGGTATAAAACCAGTGCTGCAGTAACACGCACTGGGATACACAGAGGTATAAAACCAGTGCTGCAGTAACACGCACTGGGATACACAGAGGTATAAAACCAGTGCTGCAGTAACACGCACTGGGATACACAGGGGTATAAAACCAGTGCTGCAGTAACACGCACTGGGATACACAGAGGTATAAAACCAGTGCTGCAGTAACACGCACTGGGATACACAGGGGTATAAAACCAGTGCTGCAGTAACACGCACTGGGATACACAGAGGTATAAAACCAGTGCTGCAGTAACACGCACTGAGATACACAGGGGTATAAAACCAGTGCTGCAGTAACACGCACTGGGATACACAGAGGTATAAAACCAGTGCTGCAGTAACACGCACTGGGATACACAGAGGTATAAAACCAGTGCTGCAGTAACACGCACTGGGATACACAGGGGTATAAAACCAGTGCTGCAGTAACACGCACTGGGATACACAGAGGTATAAAACCAGTGCTGCAGTAACACGCACTGGGATACACAGGGGTATAAAACCAGTGCTGCAGTAACACGCACTGGGATACACGGGTATAAAACCAGTGCTGCAGTAACACGCACTGGGATACACAGGGGTATAAAACCAGTGCTGCAGTAACACGCACTGGGATACACAGGGGTATAAAACCAGTGCTGCAGTAACACGCACTGGGATACACAGGGGTATAAAACCAGTGCTGCAGTAACACGCACTGGGATACACAGAGGTATAAAACCAGTGCTGCAGTAACACGCACTGGGATACACAGGGGTATAAAACCAGTGCTGCAGTAACACGCACTGGGATACACAGAGGTATAAAACCAGTGCTGCAGTAACACGCACTGGGATACACAGGGGTATAAAACCAGTGCTGCAGTAACACGCACTGGGATACACAGGGGTATAAAACCAGTGCTGCAGTAACACGCACTGGGATACACAGGGGTATAAAACCAGTGCTGCAGTAACACGCACTGGGATACACAGAGGTATAAAACCAGTGCTGCAGTAACATGCGCTGGGATACACAGAGGTATAAAACCAGCGCTGCAGTAACATGCATTGGGGTACACAGAGGTATAAAACCAGCGCTGCAGTAACATGCACTGGGATACACAGAGGTATAAAACCAGCGCTGCAGGTGTATCCCAGTGCTGGTACTGTACTACTGCTGCTTTTATTTTTATGCTATAAAGGTTGTGTTCTCCTTACTATTTCCGCCC